>NC_056042.1:7003133-7303133 GCF_004379255.2 Salvia splendens
ACACTCTTACATCATAAAAAGAAAACTTGGTATGTGCCCTTCAACTGGAGCATACCTCATTCCATAACAAAGAACCATACTACCTTAGGAAGGAATCACGTTTGTACAAATCTCTCTAAACTACAATCAATTCATCAACTTCACTTGAGAATACCAAGTTGACATTTGGGTTAAGACAACAAAGCAAAGCAGTAAGAACGCATCTGCTTCCACTGCTGAGGCGGCTTCAGCCACTAATTGTTTTGAGTGGCAGCCACAAGGGTTGTCCATTGCCTAACTTTAAGTTAAGATAAAGAATCGGGTCAGTAATCCCACTGAGCACGAATTTACACGAGTTGCCAGCATTTTCATCTTTCAAGCATACCAAATGACGGCACTTCCACGGATCCAGAATCTGCAGTCCTCATGAAGCAATACCGTCTGCACCTGTCAGTATAGTGCTCATATGTTGCGAACATTAGACACTCAAGAAATTTCCTGCAGCGCCAGATTCAGTTCCTGTGCTGACTTGGCGATATTGCCTCCTCTTCTGCAAAACAAAACATAGAAATTGGGATATTGCACCAACTGGAAGCCGTATTTTAAGTAAAAATACCTTGAAAGAGCAGGAAGGGAACATTTTAATTTCTCAAGTTCCACATAGCAGAGATTGCAGCGCTCAATCCTTAAGCCAAATAAAGCAACCGTAAGATAGTTTTAAGATAATAATCACAATTATTTATGCAAATAATAGTAGCAATGGAACAGTAATTTGCAAGAATAAGTTAAAGGGAGTTGTGAAGAAGAAACACCCAGACCTTTGCTCTGCCTCGATGTCTACACCAACAGATGCATGCGCCGACAGTGAAGAGTAAATCACGGAACCAAATGCTCTCACCAATTTTATGAGCATATCCAACGCAATATCTTGATGCCTACAGGATTAAAAGTTGTCAGTTTTAACAAGACCACTCGCAGGAGTCTATGTTCTTATTCACAAGAACAACTGTATCAAGATAAAATTTTCAAGAAATGTCATCATAACCTTGTAGCCCAAGTGTAACAGAGCCTAGAAATTTATCTCTTATTAACAGTACGGAATAAAGTTTTTAAGCCATAGGTTAGTATTTTTTCTGCTAGTCAGATGGACATATCATAATAAATAAATAAATAATTTTCTTATTTATACAAATAAATGAAGGGACAGAAGAACAAAATGACATAATGTGGTTTGGCTAAGGATAAAATACATTAAGCACACTACACTTCTGAATTTCACATAAAAGTGAGCTTCGATTAGTATAAGCCGTGAGGTAAGGTAGAGGTGGTAAATGAGAAAGAAGAAATCACTCCAAAATTAAATCAATAAAATCATAATATAAATAAAGAGAAATATTATGATCTTCTAATTGCTCAAATAATTAATCTTGAGTTTCAAAAGTTTTAAACAACTAAACTCTATTACTAATGTCGACCCACAATCCACTAACACTACTTCCGCTACCTTTTTCTCCTCTCTTTTACTTTACCAATTGTGTATAAGAACCCTTGCTGTTTCAAGATGTGCTATTTTTATGGGATGGAAAGAGTATTACTTTATTTAATTATTTTCTGTCATTTCAACAAACAACAGAACTCAGTTACTGATACTCTTTGAGGTATATTACTTCAAAGTCAGAGCATTAGAGAAGAAGAAGATTAAGATGATGTCAGAGTGCTAAAAGTTAATGTGGATTTGCTCACCTGTCCATATCACTTTCCACGAGTGCCGTCAGGAGTGGCAAAAGACATGAACAAATATCTAATGTAACAGCATCAGTTTTTTCTGCCAAAAGGCTCATGACATCAGCAAGCACCTGCAACACAAGGAGAGGGATTAGAAAGAGAAAAAATATGAGTAATCTGCCAATTGCATAACAGCCAAAAAGTCGCATTATTCATCCCACAATCATAGATGGAAGTATACTCACACTTTGGTCACCCATTTTGCTTATTGCACTAAGAGCCCCTCTAATATCATGTCTCTGCCAGTAGTTAAGGACAACCTGGGATGAAGAAAACCAAGCATAATTAACAATTATATAGAACTTGCACTGCTAATCTACAATAATCTCAACAAGACAAGGTAGTATATATGCATTACTATAAACAGTGGCACAGTCTATGGGAGGTTATCTCAAGCAGATGATTCAAAAAAGTTTAAGCCTTGAGCTGAAATAGTGCATAATGAGTGACCTAAGTTGCTAGAAGCCATGCAAGGTACTCTTTTGCAGAAAAATCAGGAAGTAATCAATGTGCTAACCACTGAGATATCACGTGTGCTTCTAGAGGACTAAAAATTACCATTTCTTTATATATGGTTCTATGAGGTTTAGTATAATGTGACAGCTTAACAGCCTCACAGATTGCGTCTGATCATATATTATGAACAAGCATATTATATTCCATAGTCATATAACACTAATAAAAAAATATGGGAACTCTCTACTTGAAACAATTAGGAAATGCAGCAGTATTATGAGGCCTAAAATTAACAGTAAGATAATAATGCAACAAAATACCTGCAGTTTTCCTAATCGAGACCTCATTGAGCCAACAAACTGATCATGTCGTTCTATTAAATCAGCAATAGTATCTTCATCGCTGGCAGAGACCGACTCGTTTTCATCAGGTGAAGGATAACTTCTCTGTCATGGAAGATGTAAATGTCACAGTCTATTACAGAAACTCTTGATAAGTAAGCATCTCAAGCTGCTTATGTAATACTCCCTCCGTCCTCAAAAAACAGACTAGCTTTACCATTTTGGGCCGTCCCCCAAAATTAGATCAAGTCTAAATATGGTAAGTTTTAAACCAATTACACACCAGTAATAATGTGGACCCCCCAATCCACTAACACTACTTCCACTACCTTTTCCCTCTCTCTCTCTTACTTTTTCTCATCTCTCTCTTACTTTACCAATTGGACATAAAAACTCGTGTCATTTACAAGTTTGTCTATTTTTTAAGGACGGAGGGAGTATATTAAGAGAGTGAACTACAGAAGTCTGTACAAAGCCATCAAGAGCTGAACCTAGATAGACTAAGGAAGTTCTTTCAAGAGTTTTTATGGTTAAAAATGTTACGCATAGCCCCAGATTGTACATGTCAAGCATGAAAAGTGAGACTTCAGGTCAGTGACTCAGTGCTTCTGCAAAAACTAAGGTACCATAAAATAGATGGTGATCACAGTTTCAGGAGACCGAGATTACAAGCTGTGAAATTAAACATTGACAACATGGTAATATTAACGTGTGGGACCAAAACCAGTTTAAATTAGCAGAATATCAATATATTTAGGTAATTGGGAAACTGATCAGCAAAAATGTCTGAATGTCAATTAGCTCCCAATTCTTATAAAGAAAGCAACAAAGCAAAACACAGCTTCTGCCTCCTATCAAGATCCAGATCATATAAAGAGAATAAGTGTTCTTGGTTATAAACAAATTTTTGAAAAAAAAAACCATATGGGTGCCAAAGATCCACAGGAAAAGTGAGTGTACTTACAGCATTTAATCTCCCAGAGATATTTCCAGAAGCAGGACCAGGGCGGTAAGAATTTCTTCCTTTCTGTTCCCAGTTAGAGAGAATCAGATGTGTTCTACCTAGTTTTACATAGGGTAATGAGTTAGTGTTCATAATGCTGCAGAACCTTGATATATAAGTATTATCAAGCTGTTAGTAAAGCACACACTACATACTGTAGTAACGTAGTTATACCTCCTCTTTGACCTTCTACATGAGATGCCTCCGCATTCGTATTATTTCCTCGAAATTCATCTGTAATCAAAAAGCTATATCATTTGTAGCCAAGAACATTAGGAAGGCACAGACTCCTTGAAGAAGTTTCTTCAACGTATACCATAAAGGCAAATCAGATCCATTTCTTATTTTCAACCACTGAATCTTAATTACTGCGCTAAAAGTTGACATAAAAGCACTGGACTGATTAAAATGGTTTTTCTTCAGCTACAATTATAGATCAGCTTCAATTTGAGACATTACTGCAGTTAAAAACATAGCCTCTCAAACTAGAGCTGTGTGTCAGATTACGCAAAATGCTTAAGAGGTTTTAGATTTTGCAAATGATAGCAGATTCTTATCCAACAGTTTCAGAAATACATAATTTAGCTACTGCATGTGGAACATCTATAAACCCACCAAAATAGGCCTCCTTCACCATAATTCATTTTATCCAAGGAATCAATATAATTCTTATAATATGTGAACCACTCTACCAGTGTTGCTGACTTGCTTCTACGTAAATCTAGTCTTAAAACTTATTCTCATCTCACTAAACTTCCACATAGAGTTCACTAAAATCCTAGCTACAGGAGGACATGCTACTCCAGAAAAGGTACAATAAGACAAGAATGTAGAAAACAATCAAAATGATAAGAAACAAAATGAGAAAGAAACACATACAACTTTCGTGTTCATATCTCGCGAAGGTATCAATAGCAGCATTTGTATCAACTCTTCTTGAAATCATAGGTTTATCATCTCTGGCTTTTCTGTCTGCAACAAGTCCACTTATTGAGTTCTTAACTGATGTACTAAAAGTTTTATCCGTGGCATTCGAATCCATAGACTTTGAGGGCTCATTATCAGACTGAGTAGGAACATTTGTTCTCTCCAAAACATCTCTGGTGTTCATAATTTTACGAACATCAGAAGTTTTGGACTGTAAATGTAAAGGTACAGCCTTAACTGGATCATCTTCTTTTCTAAATTCTGTAACTTGCTCAGCTCTAGGATTATTTCTTGGCACAATCACAGGCATTACATCAGATCTGTTGAATAAGATATTCGCTACTGATTGGGGCTTTGCAGCTTGCCGCCTTGGATTTGTTGCACTGGAAACTGCTGGTGCATTGATCTGCATTGTCTTTGGAACAACACTGATATTTGACTTTTGAGGAGTGCTCAGAGTAGCTTCAATCAGTCGGTAAAAAAATCTAGTTAACTCAAAACAAATTTTTTTATTTTTTTATTTTTATTTTTTTTTGGGGGGGGGGGTTTACAGATCACAATATATGGCTTACATGCACTTGATTTAGAATCCTTATCTGAATTCTGCGGGACAGAGAGCCTCGTGAGAGATCTGGTTTCCTTCACAGGATCAGCATTATTTGGAATAGAAAGCCTGCCCAAATTGGCCTTCACATTATCCTCTGATGAACCACTAGAATTCGATTTTGCATCAGTATCACCAGTTATTCGAGCAGTTTTGCCAATTGCATATGATTCAGTCCGCTGGCATCATCACAAGAGAGAGTAACACTCAGGAGTTTGGCCATCAAACAAGATAAGGTTTAATGAATAATATAAACTATGACTTTGTTACTCATACCGAAATGTCTACAACCCAAACTCCAACACAACTCTGGTTATAAGAACATCCTAGAAGCTTTCCTTCATGGACATTCATGTCTGATAATTTAGACCACCCCACATCTACAGTATCATGACTTCTTATTGGTTCCCATGAGAAAACCTACAACCAAGAAAGAAAAGAAAATGAACAAAAAAATATTAGATGCGCCAGACAGAAGCATAATACACCTTGGAAATAAGTAAAACATCAAGATCTTACTTTCAAATTCTCATGCAAGCCGCAAAGCAGTGTTCTCCCATCAGGATTGAAGGTCATACAGCGTACTCCGGAGGTCTAGATTTGAACAATTAAACAATAATAACTCAAAGCTCAATCAAGAATAATAATGTCTGGTCTAAGTTACAGAGCAAAAGATAGGGAAGATAAGTAGTCAGTAGATAAGCTGCAAAGAAAAATTGAGAGATGAAACGGTGATTGTAAATTCAAAAACCTCAGGTGCAGTTGATCCAATCAGCTCAAAAGTTTCAAGGTCCCAGAATTTTACAGTTTTGTCAGCTGAGCCTGCCAGAGTTTAGTAACCATAAAGATATTCAATGGAAAAACTCAAGAGTAAAAAGTTTAGTTAACCATGTACGATTGCAGCATGTATGGCGAAATATAGATAAGAAAATGCAGATGTTGATCAAAACTAAGAAAAGCTCGACCACTCTAAGTGCACAGACTGCCATAGCATAATACAACTAAAAAGTAAAGCAATAAAACAAATTCCAACTTTTTTCATTCAATAAATATTAGAGTACATTCTGGTTAGGAATGCAGAAGGCCAGAACCACAAATCGAACCCTAATGCAAACCACTATAAATACTTTAAAGTTTCAATGTAGTGGCGTGAAACGTAATTTATAAGAGTGACAGTAATCTTGCCTTATAATCACCTTAATAAACCTGTGGAAATGTGTACCCAGAGTTCATCCATGATTCCATCAAGGATTAAGGTCAAACCAAGAAGTGGACTTCAAGTGCAGTCTTTTGGGAAGATGTATGTGTCTATAATAATGTAATTGCTACTTGGTTCCATCATTTTACCACACCTCTTCTAGGCATCACAAAGCTATTGCCTCTTTAGCATCTCCCCTTGTTATTTCCTCTTGTAATCCTACCATTTCTTGGGATGTTCTTTTTTCTTTACAATGCAAGAAGTGTATATGAGATTCATCCGGTGTCTTTACTCATCATTTCTTCCTAAAAAAAATTCCCTGAACATTCCTACCCTTCCTATACCTTTGTTTACATCCACTTGGAAGGTTTCAGTACTTCAAAGTTACAAGGACTGAGTCTTCTCATGGTTGTTTTCTTAGATTAGTTGCTTGACAGCAATGTATTACAAATGGATATCCACTTTTTACTTTAATTTAAATAAAATTTTATGTTTCTCAAAGAAAAAGGATGCACAAACCAGCTAACTAAACAATTGGATTGTGCTTAGGAGCTATCCCAGCATTGTGTACAGCAAATAAAACATTTTGCAATATGCAAATCCTAATGCCATCTGAATACATGTGTCCTCTTTTTATTTCTAGATTCTCAGTTCTATATCATTTGTTTCTTTCTTCAGTTAGATACTGACAATAAAAATTAATCAAATATGATCATTCTCTCGGAGGACACTGGGGGTAGATGAAAGTATACAGGAGATCCACTACCACTACCCAAACATGCATAATGCATTACCATAACATTCTGAAGAATCACAGCAAGAAACATTATGAAACCACAATGACTTGCAAAAACTATAGACGAGTATATCAATGACTATTTACATATAACGTTTAACATTCTAAAATCCCGCGCCACTCAAAAATATTGACATCTTGAGTGTGACGGAGGGAGTAACTTTCTATGAGATACTTATATTAGTTTTCACTCCATTAATTTTGCTTATCCTAAACAAAATGCTAATGATGGTTCACCTGAAATATTGCACATAAAGCTCACAACAGAAACAAGAAAATGATACATAAACTTGATAGAATCATAGAATCAGTTGCAGGTTGGACTATCAATATTGCTACATTCTTAGTAATCGGGTTTTTCATTCTCTGGAGTCTAGATTCTAGAGGGCTTAAAGGGGCAGTCTTTGCACTTGTTCCATCCATTATAGCATATGAGAATATCAAGACATTGAAGAAATCTTATGAGTTATGACCACAAAAGTTTAGCAAATGTAACAATGCAAAGACACCTGTTGCCAGCAAAAACTCATGCGGATGGAAATCGATGGATTGAACTTGGCCTTCATGACATTTAAAATCATGCAAAAGCTTTCCAGCAGTTAAATCCCATAGCTGCATTGTAGAACCAGAAAATAATTAGAGTGAATGAGCTAAATTTTGTACAAAGTGCAGTATTGCAGCACAAAAACTCTTAAGGCTTTAATATTAGAATGTCACAAAAAAAGATCAAAAATGGAAATAAAATTTAGTAAAAGTAATTAATTTGAAAATAGATAATGATCGTCTTCACACATAGAAACCATTTAATTGATGCATGTGTTGATAACTTCAGTTTCAAAAACAGAAAGCAAAACAAGACAGCAATAACATGATAGTATTATTTAAATATTAACATGATAAAAGAAGAAACAAGATGTTTGAGTTCTATGCTAGATCAACTACAAAGAGAAGGGTGGAAGTATTAAGGGTTTAAAATGAAATGAAAGATATTGACCTTCACAGTGTTGTCCTCTCCACCAGAAACAACCCACCGCCCGTCGGGAGTAAACCTAATCGCGTTAACTCCGCGAGTATGACCCTTGTAAGTGTGTATACACCCCTTCCTTCTGATATCCCATATTTTGAGATTTGTGTCCAGGGAACCAGATGCAAAGAACTCTCCAAAAGGATGAAAGTCCAAGGATATGCAATTGGAGCGGTGACCAGTGAGGGTGCGTATGACTATAGGAGATATGAAAAAGTCAAACAGATTAATAGAGGAAAGTCAATGGTTTCCCATGGTTGTTTAACTATGTTAATAAATTGGACAGTAGTCTATTCGAAAGCTTACTCTTAGCCTCCAGCAAATCCCAAAGCTTAACGGTACCACTAGCTGCTCCAGCAGCAACCAAAACCTCCGATGAATCAAAGCTAACTGAATCTACTCCACTGGAATGGCCTGACAAACTCTAAAGCAATGGAAGTTCAGATCAGCAATCATGTAAAGACATAGGACCTATGCAACAGCAGCAATTAAAACTGAAACACCCCATTTTTTACAAGAGAATGTTGTGCTAAATTTCAGAATTTAAACTGAAAAAGGAATCTTCCATTAAATAAATACAATCCTAGACCCTAGGCCCATCCCCAAAAGGCCTGCAAGATATTGCAGCTACAACTCTGACAAGGCTCACTTGGGATATGAGAGAATTACCAATCTTGTCTAGCTCATTCAAAGAGGCAAGAAGAAGAAAAATAAATAAATAAATAAATAAATAGCAAAACTGAAAGTTGAACTGACCAGTATGGCATTGGGCTTACCAATAGCCCAGAGATTGACCTTGTGATCTTCCCCTCCAGTCACAAGAACCCTTGATGATTTCCTTCCAATCTTTAGGCAGTTTACACTTAAAGAATGAGCTACAAATTCCTCTGCGACAAGTTGTTGTTAAGGCATTCAAACAAAAATTTAGCTTACTTTTTTAACTTCATCTTAATGATTTATGCAGTATCTGGAGAAATGACAAGGTCATATGTGGTTTATGACAATGACTCCTTGAAAATGATTTTGCTCTTTTAGGAAAGAGCCTGAAGTTAAGATAAAGCTCATTACAATTAGAGTTATCAAACTTGTTGAGCATAAAGTACACCGTCAAATGCTTCTTTATTTTTAATGAAAAAATGAAATAGTTCCAAAATTAATGCTCAAGTGCAGTAAACTCTGTAAGCTTGACATCAAACAGCATAACTTATACCATGATCCACTAAATCTCCACTAGTCAGATGACTATCACATGATTGATTTCACATAAACCTTTACATGTGATGGGAGATATAGACACAGGTCTTTTGAAAAGTGACATAAGGTCAATCAAGTCTTAACTCACAGAATTTATTCCATTTTATTCTACATTTAACACCATATCAGTATTATGCCAGTTTCACCTAATCCTGAGTATCAAACATGTAAATAGATAGATAATAAGAAACACAGTGAAGATGCGGCAGTATTATAAGCTAACATTCTGGAGATTTTGCACGAATCTTGAATGTGATCTTTTATCGTTCTCAAAAAAAACGCAGCCAAGTATGGAAAAGCAAAGAATACGAAAACATTCGGAATAGCACAAAAGATCCAATCAACTAATGCTGTAGAGCACTGCATTTCTGTTTTCTTACTCAAATTCCATATATATTACTCTGTAAGGTAACAGGAAAGAAGGAAATGAACTTTTAAACTTCGCAGAAAGGATACGTAGCTTGTAAGCACGTTTGGTGGTGGTCGCCATTTCCTAACTTTGAAAGTGGAAACCAAAATGCGAAAAAACCCTAGCACAACCTCCGCCTCACCGGCGAAATTCGGAGACAGTGCGGCAGATCCCAGGAGAAAAACGCCAGACCACATCCGCAACCATCCAATAAAGCGTGAATTTAATTGCTCATGTCGTGTTCGACGAAATGACTGAGTCAGTTTCCAATTCGACTTCCTCTTCCGTATGTGTGGGGACGAAAAATACAACTGAAAACCGTGATTCGAGCAGTGGAATAGAAGAAAACAAACAATTTGAGGGATATATGCAAAGTGTCCGCCGCAGAGATACAATGTACCTCCAGTCCCCAAAACAATTACACTCTGTCTGTGTGTGCGTGTTTGGGAGAGAGGGGCAGTTTTCCGGATCTCAGCTTGGTGATTACTGTGGATTGAAACCTCGCAGCTTCAGCAATGGAAGATCGCTTTCAAAGTGTTTGCAGTGGAATAAATTTGAAATGAGAGAGGGGAGTGTGGTGAATTTTTTGGTTTGGGGATTTGAAGTTTGAACGGTGAACCAACCAAAGAGATTTAGATGCTATTTTTCTACTCCATTTTTTAAATCGAAAAGCATTCGCAATTATTAAATCTCATCATTTATTATGTGTCAAACTCAAATTATTAAAACATAGTCCTACTACATAAGTAAAAAATTAAATGATGAATATACATATTTTAAGCCTTTTCCTAATATTACTATTATTACTTTTACTATATAAAAAAATTGCGAATTATCTGTATAAAAAAACCTATTTGTATCTTAAATGAAACAATTAAGTGACAATTCTTGTATTGATCTAAACAAAAATTATTATTTTAATTATATAACAGTTATTGCTTTCCAAAATTTGAATATGGTTGGATTGGATTTTGTCAAGTTTGACCACATGCACAGGGCCGGCCGGCCAGTCTATATTGGTTTGAAAATTTACTGAGATGAACCTAAACAATTTTAAATACTACTCCCTCCGTCCCGGCCTAAACAATTTTAAATACTACTCCCTCCGTCCCGGCTAAGATGACACATTTCTTGACCGGCACGGGATTTTAAGAGTTATTGGTTAATGTGTTTAATTGGAGAGAGAAAAGGTAGGGGTAAATATTGAAATAGAGAGAAAGAAAGATGAATATTTTAATAGGAGTGAGAAAAAGTTGTTGGGTGTATTAATTGGAAAGAGAAAGTTTCCAAAAAAATGAAATGTGTCATCTTAGTTTGGACAAACTAAAAAGAAAAACGTGTCATCTTAAGTGGGACGGAGGGAGTAGTAGTTGATGCGAAGCATATTTCCTATATTTTTCCCCTTAGACTACACATTTTTATGTTAATTATAACTTATCAAGTTGTGCTTTTATTGAAGTTTAGGAGGGTTGGAAGCTAGAAGTTCGCCGGAAATGCATGTTGGAGGATTCCAGAACTTACACCCGGCTGGGTGAATTTCCAGATTCAAAAACCCGGTCGGGTGAAATCTATAAAGCATGCGGAGCCCAAAACAAACACCCGGTCGGGTGAAATCCACGAGGTGTCCAGAATGCTTCGCCTGGTCGGGCGATTTTCTCTCCCAATCTCGCCCGATCGGGCGTTATGAATTCTAACTACAATTCTGCAGTTTCTTGCGGCAGTTTTTGAGGAATAAAAAAAGGGAGTACGACTTGACTTGAGGTTGTGACGTTTTGGGACAGAGGATCTGGGAGAAGAAGCAAGAGGAGAGAAGAGGAAGGAACGATCCAAACTCCATCTCGGGGGGAGATCAACCATCATCTAGAGTTGGAGAACACCATGGAGTTCACGGTTCACGGTTCTTTTGGTGTAATTCATTTTAGTATGTTTGGCTAGATTTCCTTCGTTGCTCCGAATATGTTGTAGGGTGAATTGTGGATACTTTGATGATGTGTGATTCTTGTTTATGAATTGTTTAATTATTCTACTAATCTTGAGACGTCTGGATAGGTAGAACTTTGTAGCCATTATTCTATTGCCTCTTTAGCATAGATTTTGGCTGTTACTCATATGCAAGGAACTCGAGATTTGATACTTGTTCAGAGAGATAGTCTCGAGTGGATCGATAGTTTTTATTTGTAAATTTGGTTTGGTGTCTGTTGCGCTTCCGTGCGGCCATTGAGTTAATTTATGAATTAATTATCATGTTTGACAATTGTAGAAACTAATCTAAAGCTTGCTACGCGACCTAGTAGTGGTGATAGGTTAGTGAATAGAACTTTGGAGACGCGTTCAGCTTATCCTATGTATACAATTCCCTTGAAGTGTTCAACGGATAGGGAGCGTAA
Source organism: Salvia splendens (assembly GCF_004379255.2). Classification (NCBI taxonomy): domain Eukaryota; kingdom Viridiplantae; phylum Streptophyta; class Magnoliopsida; order Lamiales; family Lamiaceae; genus Salvia; species Salvia splendens. Next base: position 7,015,297 of record NC_056042.1, read on the forward strand.
AACAAACTTAATCCTCTTAAGCATAGTCTTGATCGTAGTAATCCATCGAAGTATCCCAATTCATATGCCCGAGACATATAGAAGCAATGCTTTCTTCTTATCCTATTTTCTAAATTTTGTATTTTATTTATCTTTGTGTTTTATCATCTCTTAATCATATTTTATTTTATCAATCTCAAATTAAATAACCTACGCCTCTCTGTGGTTCGACACTCTTTTACTCCAACTACATTTGTACTCTTGTAGAAAGGTTGTAATTTTAGAGCTAATTTATTAAGCTTGTGTGTTATTAGTTCATTGATATAAAAGCTCGAAAAATACACATCAGTGGTAATAAGAATACATTATTCAATACATTTAAATTTTATCACTACAATTAAGAAATAAGTAAAATGGAGTAGCAAAATATGTACAGAAAAAGAAAATAAAAAAATTATAACACGTTTGCCTTCTCAAGAAATATAAAGTAATTTAATAAATTTAAACTTTAAATGCTCATAATTTATTTATATTAATTTTATTTTTACATATCTGTACTATGAAACTAAAAGTTTATAATCTTTAATTTAAGATGCATATCATATATCTTAAAAGAAATTATATAAATATAGGAAAAATGTGTGCTGAGTGCTAAAAATGAGGAAAATACAAAATTTAAAGACTCCATCTCAGTTATTAAAACTATGTCTATACTCTAGCCATTTATTCAATTTGAAATCATAATTCTTTTCACAAATTTCCAACTTTGACCTTCCAATCAGTTTTATTTACAAAGTCAACTTTATATATCTAGAGTAAAACAACTTTATTAATTTACAATTATTATAGTAACTTTTAAAGGTTGCAATTACATTAAAAGGATTTTTTTTATATTTGTAACATTCCCAAATATTTCTCACATGGCATCTCTGTTGTGTTCTGCATAAAGTAGAGGAGTATGTCATGTTTCAACATACAAAACACAAAAATTCATTGCACATGTTAAATGTTACTCGAGCAACAAAAATTCGAGGTGCCACAGGCCCATAGTTGCAAAAAAAAATGTCAAATTGTCACTTTTACATAGTCAAAACTAAACGCGAACTATAAAAGATAGTCATTTTTTTTGTGGAGTGTGTAAAAGCTGGGAGAAATTTCTCAATTTGTTAGAGAAGATAGATGAAGAAGCAACGTGGATGCATGGTAAACTGATCTGGAGCTGCATCACACCAGATCAAGAAATACACAGTTTGAAAAGTAGTTAGCCAACGGCTACTATCCGTTGTAGCTCAAGTTGGAAGTAGCGGTTGTAACAGCTTCTTGGAGTAAAATCTTGTTTACTCCCTTTACTTTTCTTGTATAAATAGTGTAGTTAATCTCAATGTAGATGGTAACTTCGAAGCTCAGATCAATAGAGAATTGCAACACTTTTTCTCTCAAAGTGAAAACCCTTTTTCTCCCATATTAGTTTTGTATAGTTCGATCTTGATCGTTGTGTATCATTCATTCTGTCTTCTTCACAATTAACCCCCAAAAAGTTGAGAAGTGGGACAAAGACCGTGAATGTATAAGCATGAATCCAATCACTCATCTCTTGAAGCAGGGGCGGATCTAGCTTATGGGGACATGGGACAAATGCCCCTTCACATCCATTCATTTCCTTGTATATTTACATATGGATTTTCTGATTATATACTTCAACCACACTAAATGCTCCTTTTCAAATATATAAATTTTTACTGTGTGATATATTTTTGCCCCTCCTTCAATAAAATCATGGCTACGTCCCTGTCTTGAAGAAGTTGGAACTTATTCAAGGTTTGGAAACACAATAAACATGTGTAACCAAAATCCTGGTCGATGCAGATTTTCATGAAACCATGGAATGGTTAAAGCTATCATCTAAATTCTCTAACATCTATAGACTGATTATTACTCTTTGATTTATGTATCAAACCCAACACACCAAAACTCTCAACTATGTACATCACCACTCCCATATCCATCATGCTATGCAGCCATCCCACATAATCTATATCTATATATATATTGTTTTGTAGAAGAATACACATCATGGGTTGATCAGAGGTTAAGAGACCAGTCATAATCCTGGTAGGCTATGTTGACAGACCCCCCATAACTAAGGAGATGCGTCAAAAGACCTGCCTTACTTGCATCCAAGTAGTTGATGATCCAATTCGGGAGTTGTTTCTCTTGACAGAAATCAGCACTGTACCTGCGATGCTCAAAAGTTGAGACGTTGCCGTATGATTATAATGCACAGACTTGTATAGATTAGTGATACCACTCACCACTTGATAATACGGGGGAGGTAGACTCTCCTCCTGGCTAAGTCTACCTGCACACCGTCCTCCCTCTCAAAGTACTCCCTTGCAGCCTTCTTCAGTTCAGATTCGATGCCCTCGCATCTGAAGAATCTGATCCGTGGGCTTCCTCTAGTTGCATTCCACATCCCAAAATGGATCAGTTCGTTGACTTTGCCTAAACTTAACTGCAGAAAAACAGTGTCATGCTCGGTTAGTTGGTCAAGCTTTTCATAGTCGGCCAAATAGATGATGAGTTTCATTACCTCCAGGCGCTTGTCGCCATTGGTAAAGGGCTTTATCAACGAGAATGGTGGTCTCCGGTTGCTCCTCAGAATTCCGTTTCTGATTGAATTCAAAGAGTATGGGTGGCCCCCGATTACATACATGAAATCGGAAAAGAAGGGCCTCCGGTCAATCATTCCTCCCGGGTGACCTATTCTGATAACAGCATGAATGGCCATACTGTTGTGCAGATTCAAAAAGAATGCCAGCTTCTCATCATGGGAAAGAGTAAGGAGGTCTATTCTCTGTAGATCTTCCACCACATTTACATATCTGCATTCCAGAATAGTATTCAAATTCTAATTACTGAAGCAACAAGATCAAGGTTGAGAGTCATTAATACCTCCTGAACTCTTCACTGTTGCTGATCCGAAGGTAGTCCAGTTTAAGTCGATCATCAGAGGCGTAGGACTCGACTATGGCTGACATTATGCAGGTGAGCCTTCGGCTCACTGCAGCCGCGTCCTTGGGCTCGGAATCATTTACCACCCCTCTGAAGTTGTAGCATTTTGGTATGAACGGCTCATGCTCTAGGAATCGATAGAAGTGATTTCCATCCTCGAATTCATTATCACTGCATCAACATATACGGAGTATATCAATTTTATGTTCCCAGGCTCTATATTTGCAGTATCTTTTTCCAAATTCATGAAAATGGCTCTTACCCGAAGACATGATGAATAAAATGCCTTCTCGCAAGCTGCTTCCCTATCTCAACGGCCTGAGGAAGTATTTAGGTGTTAACAAAGAAATATGGAGTGTTTCAGTTGGAGAATATATATCAAAGCTAGTCAATCACAATGCTTTTTGCAGCAAAGCATTTGAGCAGTTCCTACACCTTTTCTGTAATACATAAATTAGTTTCCATATTTAATTTCGGTACAAGTTTGCTACATCTTCTACCGGGCATGTATTTTGGAGTTAAGTTTTAAAAAATGATCTAAAATATGTGTTTTTATCATATTTTATTTATTTATCTTCTCTGTCAAATTGTCCCTAACTAACAATAGTATTTATGAATACATATGCAATAAAAATGATACTCAATTAAGCTCTGTCCCGACTCCTGAGTCATAATCACAGGAAAATTACAGACTCATGCATGTGTGATAAAGTTATGAATTTTCAAGCAAAAAGATATTGGAAATGATGTAAAAAAAAACATGTAGGCATTACAGTTGAATCTATCGAGTCAGTCTCTGAACCATTCACTTTTCGAAATAGCTAGGGGCGTGTGCAATAAACACATGAAATTAATACTTAATCCAAAAGTCAACTTACCCTACTACTATAATTAAGAGGGAAAAAATCTTCTACTACTATAAAATAACTATTGCGACATCACACAATCATGAAACCTCTCCAACTTTTAATCGACGTCTATCTTGCCAAAATTATCGGCATTAACGAAGATGCGAATATGGAATTGAACGTCATAACTGACCCACATAATTCAATTGTAATGACCATTATATCGAAAGTTGACATGTAAACACCACCTACCAAGTAAGAATTGATTATCAATATGCAACCTACATTAGAATCCAATCCGTTTTCGTTTGACGAAATCAAAATATTTATCAACGAATTTTATAAAGTCGGAAATCAATTTAAAGCATTAAACAATCGGCTCAAGAAAGCATATCCTAACTCTCTGTTGAAGTCAATATAACAAATAAATTAGTGCACTCATTTATCATAATCCTCGTTCCAAAGAGCTAAAGAAAACTTATGGACTACAAACATTAAAAAAATAATGAACCCCTAATTAGTAGACTACTAGACATAAAAAAAATCAACCGTGTGTGCACCATTTTTTTTTATAATGTTTATGTATTCTTTAACAAAACTAGTAAGAATAGGTAAAGAGTGTAATCATTGATCCCCTTGTGGCCTTAATTATTAGCGAGATCACCCACATTAAACAGGTTCTATAAGTTGTTTTCAACTATCCATATCCGGTAAACTACTCTCAGCGGCCTGGATATTCATATACGGAAGAGCACCAAAAAATAATATTTTGATCATATTAAAACTACTAATTTATTAATACCCTGTCTTAATTTCATTAAGCTCTCGACTCTTAAATTTTGCCAGGAACTGCGTATTAGAAGTTATTATATTATTTTTCAGTTTATGCCTATGAGAACTAATTTAATATATCGTGTTCGTCACTAAGATTATAAAGAATTTAGGGGGAAATTGTATAATCGAACAGGTAGCCCATGTTGTACTACCAATAAACAACACACAAATCTGTTTCAGAATTATTCAAAACAAAGCACATGTGCGGTTTATTTGGACCGGTTTTGATGCATCAATAAAGGTAGGTAAAAACAAATTGATCAGTTTAAAAGCGTATGCCCATTCACGAAAATATTGAGGAAAAACAAAGGCATCCACAGATTTCCCCAGAAATAGAAATCAAAACAGCAATAGATGTAACGTAGAAACTAGAAACCAATGTTTGGAATTTGAATCGTAAAATTAATTAATTAATTAATTAATAAATAAGAGGGAGAAAGTACCTTTTTCCGTCCACAATCCAATTGGTGGATGAGCTCCTCCACGAGCTCCGCGCCGGAGAAGCAATTCTTCACGAATTTCATCTTCGTTATGCGATCCTGGATCGGCACTCTCTGCCGCACTATCTTCACAATCTCCGCCATCTCATCCATCACCGTCTCATCACCTTCCTCATCAAATCCGTACACCGGCGGTGCCGGCGCGTCATCGGGACACTTCGTCCCCAGAATCTCCTCCGATTTAGCCTCCAGCATCCCGCCGTTACGAAGCGAGTTCAGTGCCGCCAGTCCTCCGATCAACTTCTCGTTGAAGAACAACTGCGGCACAGAGTCGCCGCCGGTCCTCTCTCTCAACTCCTTCTCCCTCCCCGGATACACGTCGATATTGATCTCCACGTAACTCAGATCCCTCTCCCGCAGGAACGACCGCACCGCGGTGCAGTCACGGCAATTTGACCTCGAGAAGAAGCTGATTCTCCCGTTCAGCTCCTTCGTCCCTTGCTTCAGCGTCTTCACCACCTTAACTCCGACCAGATCGAATTCCTTCACCAGAAGATCTTCTTCTTCCACATCGTCGTTGCCGTCCTTCGTCAGCGACGATATGCGCTTCAGCGCCTCCGATACGCTGTTGCTCTTCTCCCGGAAGAATTTTCCGATGGCGGAGGCCGGCGAATCGAACTTTTCCGGAAAAGAGAGCGACTTCTTCAGTAGCCCCGGCGGCGCATCCGGCATCGGAAGCAGCGAGTGCGGCGGGATGATCGTTCCTTGCCTGTGAGATTTCGATAGGTCTCCGGTAGGGTTAGGTGAATTCGCATTGATTGCGTCGGCTTGGGGCGCATCAAATTCGATTCGGATGTTTTTATTGGGGAAATCGACGGCAATTGGTAGAGGATTTTCCATAGTGAATGAGGTGTGAAAAAAAGGAATTGAAATGGAAGAGGGAGTAAGCGTAGTGGCGGTTATGTTGGTGGGAGAGCACATATATTAATACATTTCACTGTCAATTCAATCTCTCCCTAATTAACATATCATTTTTTTTGTGTGTCAAATAGGGTTGGAAAGGTACGGTATACCACGCCGAAATGGTCATACCGCATACCGTATCGTACCGTACGGTATGACAAAAAAATCATACCTTTACCGTACCGCTTTTGTCGGTATACCGCAATTACGGTATACCGAAAAGTCGGTATATCAAAATTTAGATATCGTTACCGTACCGCTTTTGTCGGTATACCGTACCGTGATTTCAGTATACCGCGGTATACCGCGATTTCCGGTATATACCGCAACCGTATTTGCGGTATACCGTGTTATTTGCGGTATATAACGCAATTGCGGTATGATATGGTATAACGCGGTATACCGCGGTATATACAAAATGCATACCTTTACCGTACCTAAAATTGTCGGTACGGTATGATACCGTACCGAAAAGTACGGTATACCGAAAATTCGATATTTTTTCGGTACGGTAAGTGCGGTATTTCGGTATATCTTTCCAGCCCTAGTTTCAAATGTTATTTTATTTTTTATTTACGTATTACTCCCTCCGTCCGCAAAATGTTGTCCATGTTTGACTCGACAAATAAATATTGTCAATGTTTAACTCGACACGTGTTTTAAGAAATGTGAAGAAAAATGAATGGGAAAAGTTAATGGAATGTAGACCCCATCCCACATTTATATATTAGTTTTATAATAAAATGTGAGTGTAATGAGTTAGTGGAAAGTGAGGTTCATTTACTAAAAATGGAAGAAGAAAAAAGCAAAGTAGACAACATTTCACGGACGGACCGAAATAGTAAAACTGAACAACATTTTACGGACGGAGGGAGTACTATTTAATATGTAAAAAAAGCAAAGTTGACAACATTTCACGGACGAACCGAAATAGTAAAACTGGACAATATTTCACAGACGGAGGGAGTACTATTCAACATGTAGATTCATGTGTAATAATGTCCATATATTAGATGATTAGAAATTTAGAATAAAGGTTCAAACTTCAAACCCCCACACCCTAATTAAATTGATTAAATAGTTTAATTGAAAATGTTGGAATATTATTTTAGCTAACCTAAAATTATGTTGTCATAACAGTTATGGGAACACGAGAGCAATTAAGTCTCATTAATTTATGGTATGGATACGAGGTTGCAGAATGATTAATACTATGTGTATATATATAGAAAAAATAAAAACAATATTTTTTCAAAGACCAGTATTGGTTCAACTTCTAATGAAAGGCTTGTAATCAATTTGACAATGTTTACCTTCAAACGCAATCTCGTAATAAATTGGAATCTGGAAAAGTCAGTGATATTTGTTTTATGAGTAATTATATATTGACGATATTATTTATTTATCATATCTTTATAATAAATGGATGCGATTGTTTGTACCAAATATGTTTGATTATAACATAAATATTTGAGCTATATTGAGATAATTCAGTAAGAAGTTTGATTGACATAAATATCTAACAACACTTAGATACAAAAGAATACATAAAGAGAGTAGTAGTATTATTCGCAAGTAATATATCACAAATTGCATTTTCTTAATTTTCAAAAGCTGTCTTTTAGTTGAACACGTTGCATCTATTTAATTTATTTTCGCGCGATTAATTCATTTCACAATTTCATCCAAAAATAGAGAAAATTCATCAACCGTGTTCATATACTTTTGAGCTCATTAAATAGGTTACTTTGCTCTTGTACATTAAGGTAGAAATTATATTTCAATTTAAACCTCAATAATAATTGAGAGATGATGATGAAACGAATAAGGAGAGGTCAAATGAAAGGATCAAAGGATGAGTAAGTAAAATGGAATTGAAGAGTCAAATGAACGGATGAGACCGAAAGATGTGATGAGTTAGATTTTTATAAATAGAAATCTCACTAACATTTAATTTGTTACCAAAACAAAAAAGAAATGGCAAAACCCATTTAATTCGTCACAATCCCATTCCAACCCCAAGTATGTACATCAAACCGAGCATAAATATATCTTTTCAAAATATATAAAATGTTCACATAATTGTAAATTTTAGAATTTAATACTTCTATATAATCTTTATTTCCGTATGAGAGAATTACGTTTTAAGTCTACATATTTGCAGTCCCCAAATTTTAAAATTAGCACCATACTTTTCTAAAATTTGATAATAATATCATTATTGTATATTTTGTTTGTCATCTAAAATTAGGAAGACTTTAGGCTTTTCATGATAGATAATTCTCTTTCCTATCTAAAATTGTGAATAATAATTTATTTCTGTCAGTTTGATTTGGGAAGGCCCATATAAAAAACTAGAACAGATTTGGGTAGTGGATGGCCCACCATTAAAGATTCATATACAATGTTCGGTGAGTATGATTTGGCCCATTTTTGAAATATATAATTCCTCTTTTTGTGTGTGTAAGGACATTATTGCCCACCATCAAATACAAGGTTGTCTGATTTTTTAGGGAGGCTCAGAGGGTAAAGTTGTCTTTTACTCAATTAATTGGACTCTTTTACTCAATTAAAATATACTAGAACAAAATATAATGTGACAAAAAAATATTTCTTCTTACAATAGGGAAATAAGATTATATACATATGAATAGCTCGACCATGCTTTTAGTACCAAGTACCAACCACAATAGTACTCCATATCCAATTTTACTGAATATTGAATATACATGAATACTTGATTATTGTTTAGGGTTTATATAATTAGGTTCATAGTATCTTTCTCGTCATTTAATCTATTTCCTACCTCCTTTCATTCTTTGAGTCTTCATATTCGTAACGCCACCACCTACACAAAAGGAGATTGAGAGACGTGTTTGCGTAAGGAGTGATGAAGAAAGTTTTATTGTGAGTCTGTTTTACATGATTAAGGGATATATAAAGAGATTCTAGATCTTTTTCAGCTTGCAATATATGAGACTCGCAACGATCATCTTGATGGGACGTTGGCTCGTCCTGTTAGGAGGGGACAACGTCAGACTGTCGCTGCAGGTTACTCGTTCCAATCGGCCACTCGCTTTGATGGGTTAGGCCCGATTTTTTGGAACGATGCGCTGGAGGTACGTGGCGCCATTTGAGAGCGCAATGATGGCCACTAGCCACCCCCGCGAGTGGGCATCCTTTTAGTCGTTGTTTTTTTTTTAATTGGAAAATTCTGAAAAAAATTAAATAACAACAAAAGTTACTCACTTCCCCAAATAATCCCATTTTATTATTTTTATTTTTATTTTTATTTTTTTAACCTTCAATTAATCCCAAATCAAATAACAAATGCCTTATTCATCACCCATTTTTCATATAAAAAAAACGGTCTCACTCATTTTTCTCTGTAAAAATATTCATTTAAATTATCAATACAAGTATGGCTAATGCAAAGGAAATCGCTCAGTTGATTGCGCAAGCAGAGCGAGAACAAGAGTATTGCTGGGGTTTGGTGCCCCTTACACAGCAAAAGTCAAACATAAACAAATATATCAGATCTACAGATCTATTTGACCGATTATGATATCAATTATCCACATGTTAAACAATCAATTGCATGCTAGAACACATATAATTCATAAACAAGGAATCAAAACCGTAATTTATGAATTTCCTACGGTTTAGAATTACCGATCTGATTCTCCAAAGAATCGACGATTGTTTGCGCCTTCTCCACGTGATGTTTTTCATACTCAACCACGAACCTTCTAATCTGTATCCCCAACTCAGACAATGACCTTTGGGTGGGCAAAGCTTGTCAGAATCGAAAATGGCTTGATTAGAAAGAAGACAGAATTTTAGTTCTGTGAAGAACTGAGAAAATCGTTTACTGCCAATGAGGAGAACAAAATTTTTAATCTTAATTCTCGTTAAATCTCCTTTTATATAGAGTTATGATGTACCATACTAGGGATCCATGGAGGTTGGACTTGGGCCAAACCTGTTGGACTTTAACTAATTAAATTGAGTCTCAATTTAATACAGGTCCAATAGAATATTATTATCATCCACTATAGTATAATAATATTTGACTTTAATTAATTAATATCTATTTTCAAAAGTTGTCTAGTTCAAAATCTTTATTTATTATTCAGAAATAAATTCCAACCAGCCGGGTTTTTTAATAATAAAACATTTTTCAAACACCTCTTGAGGATATTATCAAACTGGACTCACCCAACACACGATTCATTGCAACAACAATACTAGCACCTCTAGACATTGATCACCACTACCCAAGATATCAGGATTCTTGGATTGCGAAAAATCTGCATCATTTGATAAATCAAAGTAGTGCATAATCAATATCGTATGCTCAATGTTATGTCAACAATGATTAAAAAATAACAATCACCGAGACCTCGTCTTTCAGTAAATAGCAAGAAAGACTTATCTCAACTAGTAGATCCTTCAGTGATATACCACACCAGTGTCATTTATTTCCTAAGGTAAGAAAACATATGGACTGACACTGCAACCTTTCACGATAGGTAGCCAAAACCTATCTAGGTTATGAAATTCTATTTCTCTTCAACAAAGGACCGACTGCGTCACTTTCTGTGAACGTCGTTTACGACCAGTCTACTATGCAGAAGAATTAGTCTTGTTTGCTTCTTATACATTTAAATGTTTGAGAAACATCTTATAAATGCAAAAGCAAACACTAATGCGATAAAATTATTTATTTTCGCCTTGGGTTAAAAGTGGATTCTAGAGTTTTTTGTATACAAGCAATTCTATCCGTGAAACATGCTCAAAATATGTTTTTCAGCATATCAATCCTAACAAGTATTACCAATAGTATTACGACAATTTTTGCCGCAAGCAAAGTGAAAACCTTGTAATTTTAGGATTTCAATTATGGAGTTTCGATTTTATTTATGAAATGTCATTTTTATAATTTAAATACAAAAATGAAGTATTGAGACCATTAATAGTGAAGGGAAATAACGATTCAAGGATAATGATTGCATATATTACTCCATCTGTTCACTCTAAGTGAACCATTTTTCTTTTTAGGATGTTCTCATCTAAATGACATATTTTTAAAAATAGAAACATCAATCTCTCTCTCTCTACCTTTTCGTTCAATTTTACTTTATTCTCTCTACTTAATTTACAAAATAACACTACATAAAATCTCGTGTCAGAATAGAAATGCTCCACTTAGAGTGAGATGGAGAAAGTATCTCTTAAGTAAAGGGTGAAAACATCCTATAGGATCCATGAAGAAGAAAATGTGAAAGTGAAATATGCTGAAAATAGTTTAAGAGTAAAGTTGCTATTTCATTACATAAGAACCAATGTTCACTCATATCATACATATACTCTTGATTCAAACTATCGAGAACCTTTCACTAAACTATTCATTACAAGATAAAACTATGTTTACAATCTTAATCAAAACTAACTCTGCAAAAAATCTTTCTTCTTCAATCATTTGATCAACACGTCTCTCTAAGTACAAGGGTGGTCCTCCACCTTGGCTGTTATCTTTGGTACAGTCATGAGCTCAACTCGTGTGAAGTTGTTGGTTGTTTTCTCTCGTGCACCACACGCAACATTCACACATTGCTCATCAAGACCCGACAACTTCTGTTACGGATGATTTCTGTAACCGGTAGTGATTGCCGCCGCCAACTAGGATTTTGGCAGAGAAGAAGATAATGTAAATATATATGCGCAAGAAAGTAGGAAATTTTTGGTTTATTGATTGTGATCTCAATTCACAGAATCCCTATTTATATTATCTTAGAACCCTAGGTTTGGTTCGACTCAATCATTTCAGGAAAGAACCAACAAGAAAACCCGAAACGGAGTTTATAATTACGCTCGACTCAAAATAGATTTAATAAATTAATTCAACAATAATTTAAATACTAAACTCAAATAATCTCTAAAAAAGAAAAGACTTCAGCAAGACACAAAGTCACCGTATTTCAGCGGGGGCTTCGACTGTCGTTTGGTGCGGCCATCTGCTCGATACTCCCCTTGCCCTTCTACTGCCTTCTCCTTCACTCCCTTCTCCATCGGTTCTTCCTCTTCATCTTGAACAGGCTCTGCCTCCGTAGTCTCCTCGTCAATAGGTGTAGTTGGTGTGTTGCTCGTATCAACTTCACATTGCACATAGTGGCTCGATCATCTTTGCAATGCTCTCTAACACGCCCCCTCAATCCGGGGGAGGCTAAGGTAATCACACCGAATCTTTCTCTTAGCTTCACGAAGGGTTGATGACTCAAAGGCTTAGTATATAAATCTGCTACCTTATGTGCAGTAGGCGCATGCCTTCATTCAAGTTCCTTGTTCAAAACCTTTCACCGCACCGGAAAGAACAAAACTTGCAGTTTCTTAAATAACTCAAGGATAAATGGTTGTGTTTTTGAAATGATGTGGAAAAGGACTTGAAGATGTTGAAAGTTTATGCTTATGAAATGTTTTCGTGTTTCTTGACATTTTAAAGTGAAACCGAGATTTACTCAACGATGGCTTGACATAACTGTTTTTATGAAAATGTTTTGGCATAAGTTGTCACGCCCGCTCTTTCTAAGGATGGAAAGAACGGTTGATCGCGACTAGTGGGGGATTATAGAAGCGGGGAAGAAGGGGAAATAACTGTATAATTGGACTTGGCTCGGAATCGTAGAAATAACTTGAATAAAATCTGAGTATCATCTCGACAATTACATAAACTCAAAAGAAATACTATTTTAGCGGAAGCATCCAAGAGCGAATGTCATCATGTATGGAGACACGATGCATCCAAATCACTATTGAAGAACATATACCGTCTCTGCTCTACACTGTCCATCGTCATCATCGCTCAATCTGCACATAAGGAAAACACATGCAGGGCTGAGTATTTGATATACTCGGTAGACACATGCCAAATATTTTTCCATAAAACTGGTTTTGTCAAGCCATCACTTAGTGAGCTCGGGGTTATTTAAAATGCCCGAGAACACTAAATTCTTTTCTCTGTAAAAACTGTGATCGCGTGATCTATTTTTTCTGGAACAATTACCATATCTGAACCTTTTCCTGGTGCCGGGAATGTGGCCACATTCCACAGTCACAAGGACCGGCCAACTCGAAAGATGGCTCACGGTCCCTGGTGTACACTAGCCTGAGTATGAGCTCACCTCACACTCAAACCCGAATTCGATTACTTTAAACTGGTCTAGTAGAGTCAACCCCTTTCTAGACAAACAGATATGCAATGGTCAAAATAAAATATGGCAAGACAAAGCATATTGAGAATTTAAATACTTCAAAGATATTTTCTTTATTTAAAAGAAAGTCTACCTCGTTCGCTTAAATTCCATAACTTGAGATTTCTTACTCCAACCTCAACTTGCTCGCAGAGATAGTTTTTTTTAAAGCAATAAAAGCATATACTATTCAGACTGAAGAAGTCATCTAAACAAATAAATGCATGCATCCTAGGTGGAGTTCATTTTAAAGTTTCGTTCTTGCAAATTTCAGTTCAAGCATTTAATTAAATCTTACAGCCCAAACTCAAAAGAAACTAAGAGCATTAGCAATGGGGCGCCCTAAGGCGCGCCCTATGATACGCCACGTCAGCAGTTTTATCCTCCTACCCCCCACCTGCAGTGAGGCGCCCTAAGGCACGCCCTCTGGCGCGCCACATCATCATTTTATTGTTTTGTTTAATTAATTTAACTGTTTTCAAATAATAAATAACGAGTAAATAAAAAACGGTCTAAATAACAAACGGCGAAATTTTAATAAAAAAAAGTTACATCATTGAACTAATAAAAAAAACTAAGTCGGACCAATTCCCAACTACCGACGCAGCTCATCGAGTAACGCCCGGATATATTCGGCTTCGTCGGGGTCGGTACACTTCTTGAGGGCCCTGTGCATCTGCAACATCGTCCTTGCCATCGACACTGTTGCTAACGACTCAAACGCGGTGGCCGTCTGGGTCGGGAGCTCTACCGGTACCAGAGCTTGGGTTGCAGCGGTCGACGATGAGGTCGCGGTCGCCTTCCCCTTGGCCTTCGCAACCTTGACGCCGGGAGGACACCGGTGTGCCGGAACTCCTTTCATCCACGTACGTCTGGTTGAGGTCAACCGGGTGACTGCCGCTGCCGCTGCTCGTGTAGTCACCAACTTCGGTGACCTTCGTCCTCTTTGGCGCACCAGTGTGCAAAATTCCACCTTGGAACTTCTGCTTCTCCCTCAAGAGCGCCCAGATGGCCTCGTGCTTGAAATCGCCGAACATCGACCGGTACGACAACATCGCTTTAGTACGCACATCGCTCGCGCTCTCGCCGCTCGCCTGTGACCGCGTGAACTTCTCGAACTCCGCCGCGTACAAGTTCACTTGCTTCTTGACTTGATCACAGTGCTTGCGGAGTTGCTCACGCTTGCGCTTGTACGCGGTCGGCGGCTTGACCGAATTGTAGAGGTCCGCGATGCGTTCCCAGTACGCGATCTATCGCTGGTTGTTCGCGAATATCAGATCTTCCGATATATCTACCCAACACCGGGCCAAAGTGAGAGTTTCGTTGTCGTTGTAGTTCGTACGGCCGGGGGCGTACTCATCGCAATCACCGGGAGGCGGCAACTTCTGCGCCCGCTGCCGGTTCCGCTTCTTTCTGGCTGGGGCGGAAGCGGTCGCGGCGGGGTCGGGATCGGCCGCTGCGGTTGGGCGGTGCAGAGACGGCTCCATGTCAGACAACTCATACGATTCCGTACTGAAATCGGGATCGTAATGGGTGTTGGTGTCGAACGAACGATAATCGTCGGGTTCTGTACCCGGCCAATGCGCCCCTGCGCTAAACGTAGGACTATTGGGGCTTGAATCTATTTCGTAGTAATTATGTAAATGTAAGTTTCGAAAATGAAATCGCGTGAAATGAAATGTTACAAATGAACGGTATTTATAAAAAAACGAAACCGCATGCCATCATTCGCGATCGATCGTCCGCGACCTCCACAATGGGGCGGACGATGGCCATCGTGATCGATCGTCCGCGACCTCCACAATGGGGTGGACGATGGCGCGGACGATGGCCATCGTCCGCGCTATCCTCCGCGACCGAAGTATAGGGCGCGACTATCGTCCGCGTCCTATGGCGCGCACCCGCAATGAGTGCAGATGATGGATGGCGCGGACGATGCGCGCCATCGTCCGCCCATTGCGGATGCTCTAACAACCCAACTATTTAATTCCCTTGACCCACGTTTCTTTCCTCCTCCAAATTCTTTTGGCCAAAAGATTTAATTCAAAAACTCCTTAGCCCCATCAAATTACTATGGCCCAAAATTTGAGTACAGCTAATACTCATGTGTCAGTCAATGTGTGTCGATCTTCTTCTCTCTCAATTCAAATCCCTAAATTGACGATCCAATTTCTCCCTCTTTCTCTTGGTGAACTCGCTGCTACTCCATCACTGTCGCCACCGGTGGGCAGAAGCGCTGTACTACCGTCTCCGCGTCCTCCACCGCCGGCTGGGGCTTGAAGCTGTGCAGCCCCACCGCCGCCCTGCCATCGCCGTAATGCTTCCCGCAGCGTCGCCACCGAGGACCAGTGGCGATGCCTACGTCGTCCAGCAATGTTGCCGACCCAACCTCCCCCTCTCTACTCTAGCTAAGTGTCTTTCCCCTACTCTTAACTTATTTTACTTTCTCGATTATGGTATGTGATATTTAGTGCTCTACTCTAACATTTTCGAGTTAAAAGTTTTCTATGCATTGAAACTTTAAAGGATTCAAAGTGTTGATGATGAGCTACTAAATATGGAATGTAAAAGAAAGAGTGGTGGTACTGCTTACCGTGTCTGATTTCTTTACCGTAACTCCTCACACTCTAAGCTGTCTACTCTCTTGTTTCTTTGGAACAGGTTGAAACTTGAATGTGTGTAGGCTGTGGAAAAGTGTATATATATACCGTGAGGAATCCAATGGGACTAAATGCAATTGAATTCTGCAATTTAATTGGATTAAAGGTGTGTTTTATTGGAATTAAAAAGGGGAAATAAATTATGGATTTAATCCTATTCAATTTCAATTTGATTGAAATGATGGCTGTTAATAGTTGAAATTGATTTCTTCAGGTATTGGAGTGTGCAACGGCAGAGATGTGAGGGAGAGAAGCTGGAGAGTGAATCGCAGAAAAGAAATCTTTCTGGACTAAGACCATCCACAACGCTGTTCCTATACCGTTCCTAAACCGTTGCTTAAATTACTATTTGCGGACCCCACTGTACCTTTTTACTTCATTCCTTAACTAAGGAACGGAACCTGCAACCCTCCGTTCCTTTGTCGTTCCTTAACCGTTCCTTAAATTACTATTCATTCAATTTCATTTCTTATTTTTATTTCCAACCAAATTTAATTAAAACAAACACACTTTATTAAAAAACACACAACATTAAAAAAAAGAACTTAAACTTAAAAAAAATAAAAAACACACAATTAAAATCCTAAAAAAATAAAAAACACACAATTAAACGTGGGAAAATAAAAAAACTACTCCGCCGGCTAATCATCCTACGGAGGTGGTCGAGGTTGAGGGGGAGTCGGAAGGCCAAGTTGTGCCGCCATATGCACAATTCCGTTCCACCAGGCCGCGAATCGGGCGTACGAGAAGCGGGAAGTGTCCGCTATTGTGGCGGTCATGTACGCCACCATAAGTGTGTCTGAGCCTCCCCGTGAGGCCGATCCCAAGGCCGGCTGGCTTGATTCGCCTCGGCCCTTCCTCGCTCTAGCCGCCTTCACCGCCTTCGTCCCTAGCGGCCGACGGCGCCCACGGATGGATCCCCCGTATTCGCTGGCCGTACCTGCAAACACCTGCGGTTCACCCTCGCTGCCCTCCCCGGTGTCACCAGACGAGTAGTTGCCGCTCGCCGTGTGCTTCGTGCGCTTTGAGGTTGAGCCCGAGCTGGAGCGGACATCGCCGGCCCACCTTTCCTCGTCCTTGACGAGCTGCCAAATATCAACAAATTTGAACTGTAGACCGGTGTCCTGGTGGAAGGCGCGCAAAGCCGCCCTCAGAATGTCGGCGCCCGAAGCTCCGCTTTGGTAGTGCGCCTGTAACACCCGTACCTTAAGTTAGAAATTTATCTTATGTAATGAAATAATGGATAAAATTATTTCAAAATGTTATGCCTCTCGATAGGTGTGATATGAAAAGAATATGGTTTATGTGTTTAACGTGGAAAAAGAATGTGTTTATGTTATTTTAAGTATGAACGATGGAGACTCGTTTAAGGTCTCGTTGAAAGATCGATGATGAAATTGCTATTCATTAGCAAGACGAATGTATTAAATGGAAGGAAAAATATGGGCAACGACGCGCGTAAGCGACGAACGGATGAATGGATATTATATTTGGAACAACACCAAATATAAATTTTGTACGATTTCTCGTACTTTAATTGGTATTTATGGGGAACGAGATAGCAAAATCTAATATAATGAAGACCCGTGAATTTTTAATGAACGAAGGAAAAATACAAAATTATAATGTATGAATTTATTTTGGACTTTTCAAAATAAATTCGAAGGCCAATTAAAAAAAATAAATTAATCTTGGAGTCTAAATACTCTTTAAATCCACCAAGTAGTGGTTTCACTAATTTGGGCTCGTATTCTATTTCTTTAGCCCAAATTGGAATTTAATTGTGGAAGCCCAAGTATTTTTTTATTGGACCAAGCCCAAGTCTTTTTCCTTTTCTTTTCCTTTTTCTTTCTTTTCTTCTTCCTTCTTGCTTCATGGCCGACGGTTTTCATTTTTTCCCCATGATCGATCGGTTTTCCCCACTTCCCCATCAATATCCACCCTCTAAGCCACCCTCTCACTTTCACTTTGCAAAGAAAAAAAGGGAGAAGAAGAAGAGAGAAGGAAAAGTGGCGAGAGAGAGAAGCCGAGAGAGGAAGCAAGAGGAGGAAATTTCACATCTTTGTTCATTCACCATCAAGTCCAACCTGTTCTTTTAGGAGGTATAATCCATCTCCATCTCAATGCATGAGTTATTATTAGCTTTGTATGCATATAACTTGACCTTCTTCCATAATCAACTAAGTAGAAACCGACGTAGAAATAATCGAACGATCGCCGCGCATAATCGAATCTAGGAAAGAACGAAACTTTATAACCATAACGTGTGTTGCGGGACGTTTCGGGGTGGTTTCGGAGGAGGAGAGGCCACCGCCGGCGACGGGCAGCGGCGGACAGCCGCTCGACGTCTCCCCGACGGCTGGCATCTCCATTTGCGACGGTAGACAACCACGGCTGGTGACGCGACGGCGAGGCAGCAGCCCCAGCCGCACGGCAACGGCGACGTGGAGTGTCCTCCGCGGCAGCAGCTTCCGCCGGCGTGCAGCGAAGGCAGCGGCTTCCTCGGCGGCTCCAGCTGTGGCGGCAGGCGGCTCCAGCCGCGACGGTGGCGAGCCGGAGGGAGAACGACGGCGACGACAGTGGTGGTGGTCGGCTGTGTGTGTTTGCCGAGAGAAGGAGAGGGCGACGGTGAGAGAGAAAGAAGAGAGAGAGAGTGTGTGTTGGAGAAGATGATGAAAGTTGGGCCATGCTTTTTGGGCCATGTGTTTTTTTAAAATTTGGGCCTTGATTTAAATCTTTTAGTAGGGCCTTATAATTAAATTGGAAGACTTTTTTTAATCGTGGACTCTTCTTTTAAGCGATGGGCTTCCTAATTAATTATCTTGAGGAATAAAGTGGCTAAGAAATTAATTCGCTTGGGCCGTTAATTAAAATTTAATCGGAAGAAATTATTTAATTAATTTTCCGTAAGTTCTTTTTATCGAGTGAATATTTTACCGAGGTTCGAGATAATTCTTTTTAAGGGTAAATAATTACGGAAAATTTAAGTAAGCGCTTAAATAATTTTTAGAAATTATTTTCGACGTTATGGAAAATGCGAGGAGCCAACGAAGGATAGAACGAGCGTAAGCGGCCGACCGGCGTCGCACGCGACGCCTTGGCGGCCGCCGAATAACCGAAAGTGCGCGGAAATCGAGAAAAAGAATTTTAAAAGAATTTAATTAGAGTGCATGCATTCTAATTATCATTGTTATCGGGAATTGATATGATTTTATGTGTTTTCCGAAAAGGTGGTTCGCACGCACGCTAAAAGTCGGAACGAGGAATTTTTACGGAAATCTTAAGCTTTTGAGGTGGGCTTTATTCTTAAATGTTTATTCTTGAATTGATATGTTTATGGTGTTATAAGGATGTTTCTATAAAGTATGTCATGCCGTGTTTATGCTTTGAAACTGCCTATCTGATTGTCTACTAGAATAATACTCTACTAGACTTTGATGGTTAACGAATTCGGGTCTAACTAGGGCTACGCCCTACTTAGACTAGTGCACTGATGGGGATCGTGAGCCGTCCCCTAGGTCGGCCGGTCCAGTGATCGAGATTGTGGCCACAGTCTCGTTTCACATGATGGTTCAGATATGGTATATGATGGGGGAAGATGTTAGTCCGCGCGGACACTTTTTATGGAATTGAATATTTTTGTGCTTCCCGGTTCTTCTTAAAGTAAAACCCGGGATTCACGCGATGATGGCTTGACATATCTTAACGATGAATGTTTTTCGGGCGTGAGTTCACTGGGTGCACCAAGTACTCAGCCCCTGCATATGTTTTCCCTATGTGCAGGTTGAGCGAGGTCGGGAGGCGGAGAATGTTGAGTGATGATTTCAAGAACTGGTCCGGTTATTATTATGTCTTCATACGTAGTAGTAACTATACTCTCAAATTGCTTCCGCTATCAAATGTCTAAGAAACTCTGTTATTTTCGTTATTGCCGAACTCTGCTATCGTTTACTTTGAGACTTGGGTTTTTGTTGAAACGTTGACCGGTTTAAATGAAACTTCATCCTTGTTTGTTAAGTCGTATTGCCTTGAATTGTATGTTTTCCCCCTTCTTCCCCGCTTCTTAAATCCCCCACGAGTCACGATTTCCCGTGCTTTCTATCCCTAGGAAGTGCGGTCGTGACAGAGCCGCTTCGGCCGAGTAGATGCCGCAGAATTTTTTGACCTGTAAGTCAACTCGGCCAAAGTGAGCACGAAGCATTGTATATTTGCACTTCCGGGCCCCTTTCGGCTTAGTCTGGTGGTAGACATCGCAGACCTTTTCCCAGAAGCACTTGGCGGCTTGTTGATTCCCGACGATGGGATCGTACGAGACGGTGAGCCAGGCGTTGTACACCGCCTTTGTTTCTTCGTTGCTGTACGGATGCCGACCCAGATCCTCCGGTTCCTCCTCCTCCTCCTCGGCCGCCTCAGACGCAGCCCTGGAGCTTCCACCGCCTCGGCCTCCTCCCTGGGTGGGTTCAACGGGGATATCCTCCCGAATCTGGGACAATCCCTGAGAAGGCCGCGAGGCGGAGGGTCGAGCGTATGCATCCACATCGAAAGTGGGTGGTTGGTACCCACCCGGGGTCGCCGACCCCTGGGTGCCCGGCGTCGACGAACCGGAACCACCAAGTGTGTTGTACATGGTCTCCCAATCGCCGAACGCGTTGAGATCCCACCCACCGGAGCCACCACCGCCGTAGTTGCCGTCGCCGGACATTTTGTGAAGAGATTGAATATGAAAATTGAAGAGGAAATAAAATTGATTTAGGAAGAATAGATGTGTAGTTGTGTGTGAAATGAGGATGAATTAGGAGTATTTATAGAATAAGAAAATAAAAATAAAAATAAATAAATAAACGGTATAAAAAAACGGTAATAATGCCGTTAATTTTTTTTTATATAAAATCGAATTTTTTTAAAAAATAATTATTGCGTCAGCACGTGACGTCGCCCACCCGCGGGCCGGCGAGTGGGCGACACGCACGACGCGGGGAGAGCCACGTCGCCGAAGCGCGTGGCGGCACGGACCGTGCCGTCGGCACCCGGCACGACTTGGGAACGGCTCCTCGACGACACCATGCACTGCAACACGTTCCGCTGCGAAGTCGTTCCGGCGGAACGGCCCGAGGAACGCCGGCGGCCCGCGTTGCGGGTGCTCTAAGAGTATTGATGGGATTGGGCTCACAAGAACAATTCACCTAAAACAAAGATGTACTTAGACCTGAGTAATTTGAGTCCAAACATTATATTTTATTTTATTAGATTAACTTTAGTACTATTTTAAATATTTAATACTTTAGTGTTATTCCAAGTACCAAACGTAAATTGAAATTCCTTTTGATCGATATAATGTAAATACTTCTTTATTCGATAAAAAGAAACAACGGTGAAGACCGACTTAAACGAACGACGTCCTTTCACGAACAACTATAAAGAAAAAAAAGTCGGGGCGATACATACGTCCACTGAGTGCATCAAGTACTCAGCCCTGCATGTGTTTTTTCTATGTGCAGGTTGAGCTGTGACGAGCGCGGTGGGTGTTGAGCATGAAAGTGAAGATGTCAAATAAAATATTCTCAATATATTATGTCTTCATACATCATATTATTCTTCTCACAAACGCTTCCACTAAATCGTATTTCTTTAAGTTCACGTAATGTTGAGATATTATTCCTCTCGAGTTGTTTATTGTTGAGATGATACTCTTATTTATTCAAGTTACTTCTATTATTTCAAGCTATGATCAAGTTGTGTCGTTTTCCCATTTCTTTCCCGCTTCTTTAACCCTTTCCAAATTAATAATAGATGACTCGGTAAATTAATAATCCAATATCAATTAATAACTTGATATCATGGGAAATTGTAGAATACATTAAAACTAAAATTTATGCATAATAACATTTCTTTTACCTATCTTATGGATTTTTTTTTCGTTTATTGGTTGCAAATTCATGAATTATGTGAATTTTACGTATTTCCATAATCTCTAAAATTAATGTTTAAATACATAAATTTTAATTTTGGAGTCAATATTGGCATAAAAACAACAAATATACAAATATTCACGCACACTAGATGACTCGAACCGTCTTACCAACCCACTGACTAACCTTTTGTTGTCCAATTCCATAGTACTAGTTATTTATTGAAATTGATAGACTCATGAATGTATGTAACAACTTAGGACTTCAGACTTACTAATTTTGGACATTCGTAACGTTTAAGATACTTGGAATCTGCGAATAGGTAATATATGGTTGCGAAAATATTGAGTTGGCTTTTCCAATGCCTCCCCCATTCACGATTGATGTTTTCTACAAAACTTTTGAGCAAAATAACCAAGGGTGCCAATCTAACCCTTCCTTCTCTTTTTTTTTCACGGTGTATATTGTATAACTACATTATGTTATAAGTATTAAACCAATATAGCTAGGCACTTGATCTATAGACTAAATCTAGTTCTACAAACATCATAAAAAAAGTACTAGTCATTAGGAATTAAGAGATAAACATGTTGATCTGATTATATCAAATAATGCACTTTGATTTTGTTAACATATGAACGTAATATGTATGCAACTCGTCAAGAGTCAAAGAGTGATCACTAATCTAGTAATTAGAGTAATTATGTAGGGAGTGGCAAGAGTTTGAGTAAATGGATGAGTTTGCTTTAATTGTGTTTTGATAATAATAATAATAGAAGTTTTTTTTTGTTTTAGTTGTGATTGACATTTTTACCCCTACTAAAATTTCATTTCAATGTAGTATAAAGTATTCATTGGTAATTTTCATTTCAATGCAGGATAATGCAACAATGCTAGATTACTTTTCATCCCGCGCTCTCTCTCACAAGCATGCATATATATTATATATATATATAGCCTTAAGCTTGTACTAGGACATTGCAACTTGGGATCCAAGCTGAAGGTCTCTCTTTTTTCTCTCGCTCTCTCTCTCTCAACAAACGCACACACTCTCTCTCTTTCAGGTTGTATCCATTCTTTGGTTTCGACGTATTTACAGACACACACACTCTCTTCCCCTCCCCTGCCTCTCTCTCACTCTCTCTCAGACGCGCGCACACACACACATTGTTTGATTTCAAGTTGTATCTAACCCTACCGAATTGAGATTACTGTTTGATTTCAGGTTGTATCCACCTCACACGATCGTCGAAGCAGGTTTTGCTCTCTTCCCCCTCCCCTGCCTCTCTCTCTCAGACACACACACTCACCTCTTTTTTTTTCCAGTCCCCTTTCCTTGTTTGGGTAGGATCTGAGTCTGTTGTTATATGTGGGCTGATATGTAATGTTTCTGGTTCTACATTAGGGTGAATGGGGTTAATAGCATTAGGCTCGATTTGGTACACCAGTGGTTATGCACATCACTTTTTGGCTGAATGACTATGAGATTTTGCTATGTTCCTTGGTGCTTATGCATTGTCTTTAATACTTTATGTTATTCTTATTATTTTGATATTCAATGTTTATTTCTTTGATGTTCCCAATATTTGTATGGTTGTTTTCGGTTTAAGCTTAGTTAAAGCAATTTTTATGCTTGTTTTAGATTTAGTTTAAATCTTGATTTATAATCTCATTGTTTTTGTCAATAGGATTAGTTTAGATAGTTGTTAAAACATTTTCTAGATGAAGGCCATTTTAATCTAATTAAGTTACGAAGGAATTTCTAGTAAAAGTTCTTTTCATTATAATCTAGTTTAATACTCAATGTTTGATAATTGTTTACTAGGAATGATAATATTTGGATGATTCTTCCAATTATTTGTGATAGGGTGACTGATGTCTTCGATGCTCGACTGATGGATGTTTTCACTGCAGGGACATCAATAGCAGTGACTCTTATACCATAAGCCATTTAGCTGCGTTTACTAGGCCAAAGGTTTGATACTCCTAGGGCAAATAATTTTTACTTAGCTGCATATATGTTTCATTATTAGTTTGATTGATGAATAGTTTGTATGTTTTTCATTTGTTTCATGAGCAGATGTTCTTGATCGCAGTGATTCTGATCGTTCCAGTTTTTGCTCCGCAAGCGGTAAATTTTTCTAGATTTAATTTATTTAATCAAGATGGTCGTAAATTTTTGTTTAGTTCCTATCCTTTAAATACATATATATGAGGCTTGTTTGTTTTCAAGTAGCCATGATGTTTGAGGATGTGTTAGATTTGGTCTACTGTAATTTTGTTTTTTTTTTTGTGTAAAGTTGTTCATATAGAGAATCTTTCCTTCAAGAGTATTATGTCATTTTGGCGAATTGGAGTAAGTGTAGCTGGTTATGATGGAGGAAAATGATGATATTGGAAGTGGATGCTTAGGAATAAATTTGGTTCTTGAAGAGGGATGTGTAAAGTCATGAATCATTGATTTATGCTTCTATTTTTAGACATTCTTGCATTCTGGTTGAAGAGCATATGATTTTGTTTTTAGAATAAACTAATGATTGGAATAACTTGTTAGACTGAAGAGGGATGTGTACATGTGTTTGGACTCGTGAGTCGATTGATGAGCTTTTTATTTGAAAGATTATTGGGTAATGATTGGAAAAACTTAGCAAATAAGTAGAGAGATATTTTAAAAACTTGTTCAAGCTTATTTTGTTGTTGTGGGAATTTTTTTTAGATTTAATTTAATCAAGATGGTTGTAAATTTTTTATTTTATCGTTACATTTTGATAAACAGTTCATATCAATGTTGAAAAAAGATGCCACGTTTTATTGTGAGGCAGTCCACATTTGCTACCCACCTTTTACTGCATTCTCCTTTTTCAAGTATCTCGTATCTTGCCTAGGTATGTTCCTGATGGATCCGCGAATTTCTGATGTTAGTAAATGCTGGTAGAGAATAAAGACTACGACACAAAGAATTTACGTGGTTCGATTTACTGAAGTAAATCTACGTCCACGGGAAGAAGGGAGGGCAAGATTGTATTGCTTGATCCGGGATTACAGCTTACAGACTTGCTATATGATATTTTATCTCTAGAGAGCTCCCCTTTTCTATCTGATCTAAGTTCTATTTATACATTGAACTAGGATCGTGGTTTGCAGCCCCACTAACAAGATCGTGGGTGAGCAATAACTGCTCAATAACTGCTTCGTACCACTAAATAGATCGTGGGTATAGTGGAGGTCGTGGAGGCCTTTCATGAGTCCACTAACTCCTAGTTCGGTCGAATGCTGAGACCGAACTGCTGGACTTTACCGATCAGCTCTTGCCGATCTGAGAGGAGAGCTTGACTGGTCGGCTTTTACCGAGCTGTAGGCTGAGTCCGAACTCTTTGGTCGTGCCGAACTCTTTGGTGCCGAACAGATACTCTTTCTTGGGCTCTGGGCTGATGGGCCGTCACTGTTATTGGGCTTGCCATTAGGGTTTAGTTCGTACCCCATCACTACCCCCCCCGAAAAGCGAAGTGAATCACTTCGGCGAGGTGAGTCACTTCGGCATTCTGGATGACGGTAAGCCCAATAACTGTGGGAAGCAGAGAACAAAATTTGTGATAAAGCGAATTTTTGATCCATTTTTTCCACCCAAAAAATGCATACCAGATCGCAGAGTACCCGTATTCCTGCCCGTGAGAACCAGGAGGAAGCCAATCCATCCCATAGGTCTGGAAAACAGCCTAGGGATAAATCCACCACCAGTTCTCATGGCGAAGGAACAAGCCGCTCCAAAAATCGTCCTACTGAGTCTTCCCAGCAGCCCGATTTGAATGAGGCTGTCAAGCAGTTTTTGGCGGCGAAGCAGGAGGAATTCTTAACCTTCCTGCAAAAGAGCCAAAAGCAGCCGGAGACGAAAACGACGGATTCTCCTTCTCCCTCCGCACAAGAAAGTCACTACCGCAGTAGTGTCGCATCTCCCAGGAGAAAGAATCCCCGTCCCCAACATGTTCCAGTTCCTCCTCGGTACCGGAATCACAGGAGAACTCAATCTCCTCCATACCGACGAGATATCGGATTCGCCGTGTACGGAGCACTGAAGACTCCGTTCTCGGACGACATCACCCGAACTCCCCTACCACAGAACTACCGAACTCCGTCGATGACTTATGACGGGCTCGTGGACCCTCACGATTTCTTGGGGCGCTATCAATATAACATGGCGAACCAGGGTCTCAACGAGGTCCACATGTGCAAGCTGTTTCCCGAGCTGCTCATCGGGAACGCGAGAAGGTGGTTCGATAGCCTCCCCCAGGGCAGCATCAGATCTTACCGAGATCTAATGGATGCCTTCCACAGGAGGTTCTTTCAGAAAGCGGAAGCCCGAATCACTTCGGCTCAGCTGCTTTCCATTCGTCAAGGTCGCGACGAAAAAATCAGCGACTTTATGACAAGATTCCACAAGGAATGCCTGCAAGTAGACGATCTCAACGATCTGCTTGTCATCTCGGCATTCCAAAATGGAATCCTGCCCGGAGCTCTCTACAGGAAGCTCGTTGAGTGCGGTCCGCAGACAGCTCAGGAAATGTGGGACATTGCGGACCAGTACTCCCGGGCCGATGAGGCAGACCGTCGCAAACGGTCGTTAGACAGCTCATCGACCCGAGGAGACAGAAGGAAGCCCGATCATAGCGATCAGGGGCATCCTCGCCGGACTCCATTTGAAAGAATTCAAAGGGCTCCGGTGCAAGACAGATTGGGACCCCGTCTCAATCCCGAGAAGCCGCCCGCTCAGTTCGTACCGCTGAACAAGCCGAGAGCGGAAATTTTCGAACTGCACTCTGACCTATTCGAAAAGCCAAAGCGGATGACGAAATCAGCCGCGCGCCGACCACAGGATAGCTACTGCTCCTACCATCAAGACCACGGTCACGATACTGAGGAGTGCAGAAACTTGGCTGCAGGTATCGATGTTCTTGTGAAGGCAGGGACATTGAAAAAATACCAAAGCAAGCAGCCAAAGAAGAATAAGAAGCAGAGTGGTGCGAACTGCGCTCCTCAGGATCCGAAAAGGCAGCCGGATCCCGAAGACGATGACGAGCCGCAATATGATGGAGTAATCCAGACTATTGACGCTCTCCCTGCCGGGAAGACCAAGTCGTCCCTAAAGTCAGAGCGCAGAGGCTCCAATCGAGAGGAGCCAACGCATAAAAGGCTGAAGCAGGACGAAGTGATTACGTTCTCGGATGCTGATCCCGTCCCGGCCATCTCTCCTCACCAAGACGCCATTGTCATCCAAGCCGGAGTGGCAAACAAACTGATCCACAGGGTGTTTGTGGATACAGGAGCGTCGGTTAGCATTATTTTTAAAGAGTGCTTTGACAAACTAGAAGTGGACCCAGCTCGGCTCAGTCCGGCTCCGCTTCCCCTGAAGAGCTTCGCCCAGGAGGACACCCGCCCTGAAGGTATTATCAGCCTTCCGATCACGGTGGGGAAAGCGCCTACTAGCTCCAGTACGATGATTGAGTTTTTCGTGGTGAAAGCTCGGTCCCCGTACAACATCATCCTGGGAAGAGACTGGCTCAACACAGTTCGGGCCGTTTGCTCCACTTATCACCTCACCATCAAGATCCCTACTAAAGGAGGGATAGCGGTCATCCGAGGTGACCAAAAGAGAGCAAAGGAATGTCTGCAAATTGCGCTTAGAAGTGCCGAGCAGTCAGATCGGCACCACCAAGCATAGCAATCACAGCAGCCGGAGTCAGAGGCGATGACCGAAGTCATACCGGAGCCGAACTCGATGACAGTTCAGCTGTACGAAGACGATCCATCCAGAACGGTTAAGATCGGCTTCGCGGGAACGCCCCTACTTCGGGAAAAAACCATCCAGCTCCTCAAGGAGTATAAAGACGTCTTTGCATGGTCTCCGTTGGACATGACCGGAGTGCCCCCCGAGGTAATCACTCATCGGTTAAATATTGATCCTTCAGTCCGGCCGATAAAACAGAAGCAAAGACTCTTTGCGGCAGAACGAAGTCAAGTCATCCATGACGAAGTCCGTCAATTATTGAAGGCGGATGTGTTATTCGAAGTGAAGTATCCTTCGTGGGTGGCCAATCCTGTCATGATCAAGAAAAAGGAAGGAGGATGGCGGATGTGCATAGATTTCACCGATCTAAATAAGCACTGTCCCAAAGATTGCTATCCCCTTCCGAACATAGATAAAAAAGTAGAAGCTTTGATAGGCTTTGAAATTTTTTGTTTTCTTGATCTGTACAAAGGATACCATCAAGTTTTAATGGATGAGATTGACGCTTCAAAAACGGCCTTCATTACTGATTTCGGCATTTTCGCTTATAAAAAGATGCCATTCGGTTTAAAGAATGCCGGAGCCACTTATCAAAGGATGGTAGACAAGCTTTTTCGGCACCTGATTGGAAAGGAGGTCGAAGTGTATGTTGACGATATAGTCGTCAAAAGCAAAAGCACTTCGGAGTACGAGCACAACCTCAAGTCCACTCTCAACGTGCTCAAGAAAGCCAACCTCAAACTTAATCCCCAAAAGTGTACCTTTTTGGTAGATTCGGGAAAGTTTCTGGGTTGTTGGGTTTCAAAGGACGGACTCAAGGCAAACCCCTCAAAAGTTCAAGTTGTTCAAAACATGGCGATGCCGAAGTCCATACATGACGTGCAAAGGCTAACCGGATGTCTAGCCGCACTGAATCGATTCCTTTCTCAAGCAGCCGAAAAGCAACTGCCGTTCTTCACGGTGTTGAAAAAGGCACCAAAGTTCGAGTGGGGAGCCGAGCAGAAAAAGGCCTTTGACGAGCTCAAAAGTTATCTAGCCGAGCTTCCTATTCTCTCTGCTCCAACCGAAGCCGAAGTAATATTCTTATACTTAGCGGCATCGGATCAAACCATCAGCGCGGTGCTTGTACGAGAAGAAGGCCTAAAGCAGCTTCCCATCTACTTTACAAGCCGAGCATTAAGAGGTCCAGAAACCAGGTATCAACCTCTGGAAAAGATTGCTCTGGCATTAGTAAATGCAGCAAGGAGACTGCGGCCATACTTCTATGCTCACAAGGTATGCGTCTTAACTGATCTGCCACTTCGGCAAGTGTTGACCAAACCAGAAGCATCAGGCAGAATCGCCAAGTGGGCTATAGAGTTGGGAGAGCACACAATTGAATATCTACCTCGGAAAGCCATCAAGGGACAAGCCTTGGCAGATTTTCTTGCAGAAGCGAAGTTCGA
The DNA here is from genome assembly GCF_004379255.2 of Salvia splendens. Taxonomy (NCBI): domain Eukaryota; kingdom Viridiplantae; phylum Streptophyta; class Magnoliopsida; order Lamiales; family Lamiaceae; genus Salvia; species Salvia splendens. The sequence continues at coordinate 7,044,419 of NC_056042.1, forward strand.
TCGAGCAATTCCTGTTATTGCCGAACAGAAGAATTCTGCCAATGCCGAACTAGCACAGCCCTTGGAATCCGAAGTAGAACCGCCGGACTGCTGGAGCGGATTCGTAGATGGAGCTTCAAACAAGATGGGAAGTGGAGCTGGTATTCTACTTGTCGCTCCCGACGGACACGAGGTAACCTACTCACTTCGGTTCCTATTCCCCACTACTAATAATGAAGCCGAGTACGAAGCCCTCCTGGCCGGACTCCAGTTAGCGCAAAGTCTGCTCGTCAAATCTCTCAAAGTCCATTGTGATTCACAAGTCATAGTAAATCACATGTTGGGTACAAGTGAAGCTCGTGACGAGAGAATGAAGAAGTATTTGGACAAAGCGCAAAGCATCAGCCGAAGTTTCTCCTATTTTCGGATAATCCGCATTCCCAGAGCGGAAAATAGCCGAGCAGATACCTTAAGTAAGTTGGCCTCAGATCCGAGCTCAAAGGCGGAAGAATTAATGCATCGAAGCATTGATGAAGCCGAGGTACATTCAGTATCCAGCTCGCCGAACTGGATGACGCCGATCTTGCAGTATCTGGATCAAGGACAATTGCCCGAGGATAAGAGAGAAGCTCGGAAGATCACGTGCCGAGCACTTCGGTACGAACTTCATGAAGGAGTCCTCTTTAGAAAGTCTTACCTCCAGCCGTTATTGCGGTGCGTAGGACCAGAAGAGACGGACTACATCCTCAGAGAAGTTCATGAAGGATCGTGCGGTAGCCACATCGGAGCCAGAGCTTTAGCTAAAAAAGTTCTGAGATGGGGATATTATTGGCCAACCATGGTACAAGAGGCAGTGCAGCTCGTCAAGAAGTGTACGAAGTGCCAAATTCATGCAAATGTCCCAAGGATGCCGCAGACCGATCTATACACTATGCAAAGCCCTTGGCCTTTCATGCAATGGGGCATAGACATAGTGGGACCACTTCCTCAAGCTCCTCGGCAAATGAAATTCCTTATCGTTGCCGTGGACTACTTCACGAAGTGGGTGGAGGCTGAACCATTAGCTACGATAACGAGCTCAAAGGCATTGGACTTCGTCTGGAAGAACATAGTGTGCCGATTTGGCATACCCCACATCCTCATCTCGGATAATGGGACTCAGTTCACCGACAAGACGTTCAAGAATTGGTGCCAAGAGCTGAACATTCAACAGCGGTTCACTTCGGTCTCCCATCCCCAAGCAAACGGACAAACGGAAGTAACGAACCGGATTCTGGTGAAAGGGTTAAAAGCTCGGTTAGAACAAGCCAAAGGACAATGGGTAGAAAATCTCCCTCAAGTCCTATGGTCCTACCGAACTACACCCAAAACCTCCAACGGTGAAACTCCGTATAGTCTGGTGTACGGCACTGAAGCCGTAATTCCGGTGGAGATCGGCGTACCCAGTCCCCGAACCCTAAATTTCTCCTCAGAAATGAATGACGACGGACTGAGAGCAGAACTAGATCTCGCCGAAGAAAGAAGAGAATTGGCGTGCATAAAAGCAGCCAAGTATAAGGAGCAAGTAGCCCGGTATTATAACCAAAGGGTGAAAAAGCTTCAATTTCAAGTGGGAGATCTCGTCTTGAGAAACAACGAAGTAAGCCGAGCAGAAAAGCTGGGCAAACTCGAACCCACATGGGAGGGTCCATATCGGGTGTCAGAAGTCCTCGGCAAAGGGTCTTATAAATTGACTCACATGTCAGGAGAACATGTACCCCGAACATGGCACGTCTCCAACCTCAAGAAGTTCCACTTGTAAGAGACAAAAGTCCGGTCAGTCCGTCTCGTGTCTAGTTCGGTCATAGGGGTACATGTTTTTATTTGTTTGTTTTTTACTTGTACCTTTTACTTGTCGTTTTATAAAAAGTTTAAAGTTTTTTTTTTCATCTTTTTCATTTTTTCTCTATGTGTTTTGTCTCTATGTGCTTGTCGTCTCTTACAAATGGTACCGAGGTATATCGTTCTTTAAAGGCTGATCCCCTTTTTAGATCGATTATTAAAGACTATTGTGAGTCCAAGCTTCTAAGGAGGATACAAGACCACAATTCAGCTTAACAAGCAGTTCGTCTGAAACGAACTACAACAAGCCAACGATTGTGAGTCCAAGCTTCCAAGGAGGATACAAGACCGCAATTCAGCTTAACAAGCACTTCGTCTGAAACGAACTGCAATAAGCCAACGATTGTGAGTCCAAGCTTCTCAGGAAGATACAAGACCACAATTCGGCTTAAGAAATAAGCACTTCGTCTGAAACGAACTGCAATAAGGGAAAGTCCGATCCATGCGATAAACCTCGCCGAATTAGGACGACCAAGTTCGGTCAAAGAAGTTTACTTCATAAGACCGAGGACGACCATGTCCAGTCAAAGAGGTTTACTTCATAAGACCACTTCGGTTAACTGGGAAAGTCCGATCCACGCGATAAAACTCGCCGAATTAGGACAAGGGAAAGTTCGATCCCGGCGACAAAAATCGCCAAATTAGAACACAAACCAAGTCCGGTCAAGGAAGTTTCCCTCAAAGTCCAAAGACGAGTCCGATCAAAGAAGCTCACTTCATAAGACCGATGACGAGCACGATGAAATTGTTTCGCAGAACTGTAAGCAAGCAGTGATAAAAGCGAAAGGAAAAAATTTCATTTATTAAATCTCGTTCGGCAGACAATTCAGCTCCCCTACGAGAAGGCATTACGCCATTACAAAGGACTATTCTACTGTCCGCGGTTGCTAAAGTTAAGCCACCTATCTGCAAAATCCTCTGGAAGCCGAGTTCGGTTGTTCCGAGCAAATGAAGAATAAGCAGGTCGACGAGATGCTATCCTCGACCCAACGCCTCTTCCCCGAGCCCGAGAAGTCCTAACACCTCGGCGATGAAGAGTCTCTGCAATAAGCATCTGCCGATCTAGCTCACTCATAGTCGCAACTCCTCGGCGAATTTCAGTCCGTCCCTGCCTTGACGATTCTGGTTGCTCCTGAGCCCGTTCTCGTCTTGACGTTTCCGGCTGTTCCTGAGTTCGTTGCTGACTTGGAGCAAGATTTTGAGCAAGGGAACCAGAGGCTTGATCTGGAGTGCGAGCATCTGTTGGCGGGAAATGCCTAAGGAATCTCTCGATTGAGGGACGCCGGGAAAGAATGATGTCGTACCGAGAAGCCCAGCGCCGTAATGATTTCACAACTTGTTGGCAAGCCGAGCTCTCCAGCGCATTGTTCCTCCGGAGTACATGATATTCCTCCCACAGTTCGTCAACTCGACTCTGAACATCTGATATGGTCACTCCCCCGCGCACACGGATGTAATCCTCGTACGCAGTCCTCTCAGCAATGGTCGTATTCAGCTCGGCCTCCAGATCCTTCTTATCGGACTCTAAGTCCTTATTATCGGCCTCCAGCTTCACTAAACGAGCCAGAAGCTCGTCATTCTTCGTCTGATCGGCTATAGCTCTTTTCTCAGCTTCGTCTAAAGCCGAAGAGTACAGCCGTTTCCAGTGAAGTATCTCCATCTCCTTGAGTACAAAGCAGCTATATTAGTTCGGCAGCTGTACCGAGCAGATAGTAAAATACAACAGGAGTAAAGGCGAGTACGAAAAGCTATACGAAGACAAGTGTAGAGAATTTTTCATTCACAAGGAAAATTTTTTACACTAGGAGGGCTTCAAGGCCATTTTACAAGGAAGAAACTAGACTAAGAGAAGGGAGACGAAATCATACTCCGCCAGCTTCGTCTCCGGCTCCTCGGTCTGGCTCAGCTTCTTTCTCCTGAGCTACCTCAGCCTCGGCCTCGCCTCCTGCCGGCCTCGCCTCCGCCTCCTGATCGGCTTCCTTCTCCGGATGCCCGGCCTGCTCGACTTCGGCCTCCGGCTCCAGCGGCTCGGCCTCACCCTCTCCGTTGTAAGTCGAAGCGGGTGAAACGGGTCCCACGGAGGCAAAGATAGCCTCCAGGTTCTCGTCCCGATCAGCTCGACAACTCCGGACTCGGTCTGCAGAAAGCAGGACCGAGGATGAAGCGAGCTCCTCAAGGAGCGGCGGATTCTGAAGCCGAGCTGCTATCTCTCGGCTGTACAGAGGCAGCACGACGTCGGCCCCCTGCTCGCCCTTATCGGTAATTAGCCTTACCAGACTACCGACAAAGGCCGAGAACTGGCTGCTCAAAAAGAGTTTCTCCGTGTAAACACGGAGAGCCTCCCCCTGGGCAGCCACGGCGGCTGCCTCCTTCTGAGCCTCCCGGTGCTTCGTCTGCTCTCGCAGGATGATGAGCTGGTTTTTGGCTGACCGAGCTTCATCCTGAGCCGAGATCCTAGCAGCTCGGGCCCTCTCAAATTTGGCCTCAGCCTGTTCGGCCAGACTACGAGCAAGATGCAACTTCTTCTGCATCTCCTCGTAGTCGTGGGATGCTTTGGAGAGCTCCACGGAGACGAGCTTCGCTCTCTGAAGATGAACAAGGAAAAAAGTCAACAGAAGGGCCATCAAAAAATGTGGAAAAGAAGCCAAGTCAGAAAGCTTACCTCCACAAAATTCGTCGGCCATTGAAAAGGCTCAGGGACGTGTTCCGGGATGTCTGCAACCACCTCGGAGATGACCAGGTCTTTCCCCGGCACTCTTGGGGACTCATGAAATTTCCCCTTCCCTTTAGCCGAATACGGCTCCGGCTCTTTCGGATCCGAAGAAGAGGTTTTTTGCCTCTTCGGATTCTTCTCGGCTTCAGACGCCGAGCGAGGGGCTCTCTGCCTCTCCGGCTCCACAAGCTCGGAGGACTTTCGGATAGCCTTATTCAACATGTACACTGCCAAAAAGCAAGAAAGCCAGGTTAGTTTTCTTCGTTAAAGCAGTAGAGCATAAAGATAAAGAGAAATCCTCACCCTCGGCCTCTTCGTCCGAAGACGAGATGTCGAACACGACGTCGCCCTTGACGAGCTCAGACTCCGTGTATTGTTTCCTAACTATGGGAATCTTGTTGAGCTCGCCATCGAGCTCGTCCAACGGTTCAGGCCGAGGATGACGGATAACGGACTTCGGCCCTCTCCAGGGAAAACTAGGAGCCGCGGTCCTATCATAGTAGAAGAAGCGGTTTTGCCACTTCGGCCACTTCGTTTTACAAAAGGCCCTAAAGGGCTGTACAGGGATCAAGTAAAACCAAGACCCCTTCCTCTTAAATTGAAAGAATTTAAGGATCGCCTTCAAAGACAAATCCCTTCCTAACCTACGGAGTTCGGCAGCGAAGGCCGACAAGTGCCTCCAAGAGTTCGGAGTCACCTGGCCTAAAGGAAGCTGAAAAAAATCTAGTAAATCTATAAAGGCAGAAGGGAGGGGGAAACGAAGCCCGCATTCTAAGCAGGCCTCGTACACGGTGGCGTAACCCTCCGGCGGGGAGTCAGCCCTATGATCACCGTCAGGTACCACCGCCTTCCCCCCAGGAAAAAAGTATTTTTCGGGTAGGGATATCACAGTATCCTTACTCAAGATGCTATGGAAATACTCTACGGTCTTCTCCCAGGACTCTTTCCGGCCAGAAGACCCCTTACCGCCTCTCCTACCGCTACCCGACTCCGAAGAAGAAATAGAAGACATTTTTCTTACTTTTTGAACGTGAAGAAAGTCTGAAGAAGCTCTTGAAAGCGGAAGAAAATTTCTCGAGAAAGAGAGAGTATAGAAGACGCAACAGCAAAAGTGTTCAAATGAGGAAGAAAGAGCATATTTATCAGATTCGGGAAAGATTTCGAAATCGTTGCGCTGTTTCGAATCCCACCTTTTCAGGATTCAACGGCCGGATTTTACTGTCGCATTTAATGCAGGCACGCGCAAGGCACGTCCCCTGACGTCAGCCTCCCCCTTACCGTCATCCAGAATGCCGAAGTGACTCACCTCGCCGAAGTGATTCACTTCGCTTTTCGGGGGGGGTAGTGATGGGGTACGAACTAAACCCTAATGGCAAGCCCAATAACAGTGACGGCCCATCAGCCCAGAGCCCAAGAAAGAGTATCTGTTCGGCACCAAAGAGTTCGGCACGACCAAAGAGTTCGGACTCAGCCTACAGCTCGGTAAAAGCCGACCAGTCAAGCTCTCCTCTCAGATCGGCAAGAGCTGATCGGTAAAGTCCAGCAGTTCGGTCTCAGCATTCGACCGAACTAGGAGTTAGTGGACTCATGAAAGGCCTCCACGACCTCCACTATACCCACGATCTATTTAGTGGTACGAAGCAGTTATTGAGCAGTTATTGCTCACCCACGATCTTGTTAGTGGGGCTGCAAACCACGATCCTAGTTCAATGTATAAATAGAACTTAGATCAGATAGAAAAGGGAAGCTCTCTAGAGATAAAATATCATATAGCAAGTCTGTAAGCTGTAATCCCGGATCAAGCAATACAATCTTGCCCTCCCTTCTTCCCGTGGACGTAGATTTACTTCAGTAAATCGAACCACGTAAATTCTTTGTGTCGTAGTCTTTATTCTCTACCAGCATTTACTAACATCAGAAATTCGCGGATCCATCAGTTCCCATTGCTTTGCAACATATTAAGTGCAGCCTCGATCGATAGCCCACCCATCCTCTTCTTTTCATTTTTCGTGCTTGCAGGTGGGTATAGAAGTACTATGACATATTTGAGAAGGCAGACCCCATCTAGTGAACTAAATTGGTCGAGAGATGAGGTTGTGTTGTTCAGCAGCATAGGATTCCATGGAAGTGGTTTTGCAATGAATGGAGACTCAGACAACCAATTTTATGAAAAAGTGAATATTGGCATGCACGATCTAATGATTTTGCAGATATTATCTATATTGCTTGCACACTTCTTAAGGACAATGGATTTATTTGTAGCAGACATGCTTAATTTCTCAACTCCGTAAGTTTTTTTTTCCTGGCTTAACATTTTTGTGATAAGTTTTTCTTATGACCAACTTCAAATTTTTTGCGTGCAGTTATCCATTTTTGAGAGTTGGACAGGCCTCCATCACATACTTGGCCTTCTATCACCTTCGTCTATTTTATGAAGTTACCTTGCCGCAGTTGCAACATGTTAGACCAATGTTCCTAACATTGAACACAATAAGGTTCTCACATTTCAAGAAATTTTCATTGATTTTCTTTTCTAGGTTAGAGCTTTTCACAGGTTTGATTATGTGAAAAGAAACATACATTGATGTTTGCTATGTATTGAGGTAGGTGTGTGCCAACTTGCAAAGTTTTAGTATCCTCGTTTTGTGTTGTCTTTGTTATTGAATATCCTTGTTATACTTTCTAATATCCTTGTTATAATTTCTTAATTCAGATAGCTATTGCGTCTGTGTTTCTTCCCTATGTGTTTCCAGCCACGCCTTACAGCCGTGGATTGAGAACACATGGAGAGAGAGCTGCATCTACAGCTGTGCTGGCACTAGAGCTAGCGACAACAACAAAGCTTCCACAACCAGGGCTAGAACAGCCTCTTCTTGAGCCTCCACAACCAGGGATAGAGCAGCCTCTCTTTCTGAGGTTCCACGATCAGGGCCAGAGACAGCAACAGACCTCATGTGAAGGACGATTAAAAATTTCTATCAGAGACTAAGAACCCTCCTTTTACTACCAAAGATGATTTTTATCTCGGAATTTCAAAATGAAATTTGACATTAAAACTTTATCATTGAAATGACTGAGTATGTTAGTATGTTGATAAAATAGAGTTTCCAAAATCAAATTAATAAATACCCATTTTTTCACATAAAAAAACTATCTCACTCGTTTTTCTCTCTAAAAATATTCATTCGAATTCTCAATACAAGTATTGCTAATTCAGAGGAAAATGCTCAGTTGATTGCACAAGCGGAGCGAGAATAAATGGGTGTTCAAGTTGTTTTATATGGAAAGGTGAGAAATAAATTAAGACTAGATTTATCACTGTTAGACATAGTATATGCACGATGTTAAGGCTGTTCATTGTTCTAGAAATAAACCAAGTAATAGAATGAACGATTTTTTTAATCAAATTGTTGACTTGGTTAGCTGTGTTGTATGACCATAATACCCTATGACTTTGGAGGTAGAAGAATTTTTGAGTGGTAAATTAGGCTTTTGATATTGATATTGATACTTCGACGTTTGGAAGATTGTCGAGAAGAGCCCGAAGTACACCGGTGGGGCAGAACCGGCGGCAAGTGGGGTGCCGAAGAGAACTAAAGTTTTCACCGCCGGAAACTACTTTTCGAGTGAAGGAGGTCCGACAATCGACCTCAACGTGACAGAAGACGACATCTTCCTCTCATCCCCTAGTACTCAAAGCCATCCGATGGGAACAAAAGCGGCAAAGAGGAAAGTAAAGGGGAAGGCAACTACTACGAGTTACCCACTATGCCGCCGCCGCCGCCGCCCAATCTTTCTCTGGATAAGATATCCGACTCTATGTAGGATATGAGTATTACCTTGCGGATGAGCCACTTGACGGAGTTGACATCGATGGATACCTCGACAATGTCGGAGTTCGAGCTCGAGTTGCACAATGAGATGATCGCCTACCTTCGCGCACAAATGATGAAGAAGTAGTTTTTTCAATTTTTTTTATTTTTAGGACTTGTATTTTTTTTCTAGGACTTGTAATTTTTCTTCTTCTAAGATTTGTAATTTTCTTTTTTCGACTGAACAATGAATTTTCCCTGTTTTAATTGTTCAACGTATTCTATTTTGCGAGTAAAATATGTTGTAGTTGTGAATAATGCAATTTAATAGTTGTGGCCTGCAAGGTTAGAGGAGTTGTGACATGAGACTCAAATTTAGGAGAATGATGACGTGGGGGGACTTGGGGCCTGAATCTGGGCTAGGGTTGTGGATGCTCTTACATAGCCAAATAATGCGGGCCTACTTTTAAAACTCGGGCTCTCCATAATTGGACCTTGAAACATGAACGGTGAATAATGCCAAGAATTAACCCTATTTCTTATATTTTCTAGAAACTTGTACACCCATTACCAATAATATTATGACAATCTTGTCGTAAGCAGAGTGACAACTCTATAATTTTAGGGGTCATTTGGTTCGTTTGCTTGGTATAGGACATGTTCGGGCTTCTAGATGGGCTCAGGTTATGTTTGGTATATAAACCTGCTGTTTGGTTTCACTGTTGAGTGTTTAGGCCCATCTTACAAGTTTTATTTGGTACATATGTTTAATGAAGAAATTTCACCATCCATGACTCTTCTACCCCTCTAGGGTTTCCGATTTTGGGAGGCTTTGATACATACACACATCGTCACTTTCATTTCCTCACTATATTTTAAACATATATTTTTTCTTATAGAATGGAGTTCTATATTTTAGCTCAGTAGCTAGTGTTGAATGGTTAGATTTGTGTTCTTATTGTGGAATGATTTAATACATGAGATGAGAGTGATATTGACATTGATTAATTTCGTTCTTAAACACTATGGATAATCTGATTAATATTGCTACGTCATTAATTAACATTTTATATGTTCAAAGTTCAAACCAACTACTTTTGCATAATGATAGTTTTAAACTTTTGGATGATAAAATGATACTTTTGCATCATAAAATGATAGTTTGAGGGGACAAAATGATAGTTTCAAATGATAAAATGATATTTTTGTTTCATAATGATAGTTTTAGTTCTTTGGATGATAAAATGATACTTTTGCATCATAAAATGATAGTTTGAGGGGATAAAATGATAGTTTCAAATGATAAAATGATACTTTTGTTTAATAATGATAGTTTTAGATTTTTTTGATGATAAAATGATACTTTTGCATCGTAAAATGATAGTTTGAGGGGACAAAATGATAGTTTCAAATGATAAAATGATATTTTTGTTTCATAATGATAGTTTTAGTTCTTTGGATGATAAAATGATACTTTTGCATCATAAAATGATAGTTTGAGGGGATAAAATGATAGTTTCAAATGATAAAATGATATTTTTGTTTAATAATGATAGTTTTAGATTTTTTTGATGATAAAATGATAATTTTGCATCGTAAAATGATAGTTTGAGGGGATAAAATGATAGTTTCAAATGATAAAATGATACTTTTGTTTAATAATGATAGTTTTAGATTTTTTTGATGATAAAATAATACTTTTGCATCGTAAAATGATAGTTTGAGGGGATAAAATGATAGTTTCAAATGATAAAGTGATATTTTTGTTTCATAATGATAGTTTTAGTTCTTTGGATGATAAAATGATACTTTTGCATCATAAAATGATAGTTTGAGGGGATAAAATGATAGTTTCAAATGATAAAATGATATTTTTGTTTCATAATGATAGTTTTAGATTTTTTTGATGATAAAATGATACTTTTGCATCGTAAAATGATAGTTTGAGGGGACAAAATGATAGTTTCAAATGATAAAATGATATTTTTGTTTCAGAATGATAGTTTTAGTTCTTTGGATGATAAAATGATACTTTTGCATCATAAAATGATAGTTTGAGGGGATAAAATGATAGTTTCAAATGATAAAATGATACTTTTGTTTAATAATGATAGTTTTAGATTTTTTTGATGATAAAATGATACTTTTGCATCGTAAAATGATAGTTTGAGGGGATAAAATGATAGTTTCAAATGATAAAGTGATATTTTTGTTTCATAATGATAGTTTTAGTTCTTTGGATGATAAAATGATACTTTTGCATCATAAAATGATAGTTTGAGGGGATAAAATGATAGTTTCAAATGATAAAATGATATTTTTGTTTCATAATGATAGTTTTAGATTTTTTTGATGATAAAATGATACTTTTGCATCGTAAAATGATAGTTTGAGGGGACAAAATGATAGTTTCAAATGATAAAATGATATTTTTGTTTCATAATGATAGTTTTAGTTCTTTGGATGATAAAATGATACTTTTGCATCATAAAATGATAGTTTGAGGGGATAAAATGATAGTTTCAAATGATAAAATGATACTTTTGTTTAATAATGATAGTTTTAGATTTTTTTGATGATAAAATGATACTTCTGCATCGTAAAATGATAGTTTGAGGGGACAAAATGATAGTTTCAAATGATAAAATGATATTTTTGTTTCATAATGATAGTTTTAGTTCTTTGGATGATAAAATGATACTTTTGCATCATAAAATGATAGTTTGAGGGGATAAAATGATTGTTTCAAATGATAAAATGATACTTTTGTTTAATAATGATAGTTTTAGATTTTTTTGATGATAAAATGATACTTTTGCATCGTAAAATGATAGTTTGAGGGGATAAAATGATAGTTTCAAATGATAAAGTAATATTTTTATTTCATAATGATAGTTTTAGTTCTTTGGATGATAAAATGATACTTTTGCATCATAAAATGATAGTTTGAGGGGATAAAATGATAGTTTCAAATGATAAAATGATATTTTTGTTTAATAATGATAGTTTTAGATTTTTTTGATGATAAAATGATACTTTTGCATCATAAAATGATAGTTTGAGGGGATAAAATGATAGTTTCAAATGATAAAATGATATTTTTGTTTCATAATGATAGTTTTAGATTTTTTTGATGATAAAATGATACTTTTGCATCGTAAAATGATAGTTTGAGGGGACAAAATGATAGTTTCAAATGATAAAATGATATTTTTGTTTCATAATGATAGTTTTAGTTCTTTGGATGATAAAATGATACTTTTGCATCATAAAATAATAGTTTGAGGGGATAAAATGATAGTTTCAAATGATAAAATGATACTTTTGTTTAATAATGATAGTTTTAGATTTTTTTGATGATATAATGATACTTTTGCATCGTAAAATGATAGTTTGAGGGGATAAAATGATAGTTTCAAATGATAAAGTGATATTTTTGTTTCATAATGATAGTTTTAGTTCTTTGGATGATAAAATGATACTTTTGCATCATAAAATGATAGTTTGAGGGGATAAAATGATAGTTTCAAATGATAAAATGATATTTTTGTTTAATAATGATAGTTTTAGATTTTTTTGATGATAAAATGATACTTTTGCATCATAAAATGATAGTCTGAGGGGATAAAATGATAGTTTCAATTGATAAAATGATATTTTTGTTTCATAATGATAGTTTTAGATTTTTTTGATGATAAAATGATACTTTTGCATCGTAAAATGATAGTTTGAGGGGACAAAATGATAGTTTCAAATGATAAAATGATATTTATGTTTCATAATGATAGTTTTAGTTCTTTGGATGATAAAATGATACTTTTGCATCATAAAATGATAGTTTCAGGGGATAAAATGATAGTTTCAAATGATAAAATGATACTTTTGTTTAATAATGATAGTTTTAGATTTTTTTGATGATAAAATGATACTTTTGCATCGTAAAATGATAGTTTCAGTGGGTAAAATGATAGGTTCAGTGATAACATGATATTTTTGTTTCGTAATGATAGTTTTAGATTTTTGGCTGATAAAATGATACTTTTGCATCATAAAATGATAGTTTGAGGGGATAAAATGATAGTTTCAAATGATAAAATGATACTTTTGTTTCATAATGATAGTTTTAGATTTTTTTGATGATAAAATGATACTTTTGCATCGTAAAATGATAGTTTCAGTGGGTAAAATGATAGGTTCAGTGATAAAATGATATTTTTGTTTCATAATGATAGTTTTAGATTTTTGGCTGATAAAATGATACTTTTGCATCATAAAATGATAGTTTGAGGGGATAAAATGATAGTTTCAAATGATAAAATGATACTTTTGTTTAATAATGATAGTTTTAGATTTTTTTGATGATAAAATGATACTTTTGCATCGTAAAATGATAGTTTGAGGGGACAAAATGATAGTTTCAAATGATAAAATGATATTTTTGTTTCATAATGATAGTTTTAGTTCTTTGGATGATAAAATGATACTTTTGCATCATAAAATGATAGTTTGAGGGGATAAAATGATAGTTTCAAATAATAAAATGATACTTTTGTTTAATAATGATAGTTTTAGATTTTTTTGATGATAAAATGATACTTTTCCATCGTAAAATGATAGTTTGAGGGGACAAAATGATAGTTTCAAATGATAAAATGATATTTTTGTTTCATAATGATAGTTTTAGTTCTTTGGATTCCGGTAGCTGAATCGGAGCCCTAACTCTGATAGTTGTATGTCGGCGCTTGCTTATCAAGGGGGAAAAATGTAACAGAACTGAGTTTTACCGTTCTCGCCGGGATCGATGAAGACTTCACTGGCTGCTCAACGTCCGGCGTCGAATTGGTGATTGCACTGACTGGATACGCACAAGAGGGGAAACGAGAAGTGGAGAGAGGATTTGTTTTCAATCTTCAAATTGTGAAAATAGGGAGGGCATAATGGAGAAGTGGAGGTTTGTCGGGGCTGGGCATTCGAGCCATGATAATAAACCAGCCCCCACAAGTGTGATTTGGGTCAGGGGTTTGTAGTGTGAACAGTGCGGGCCTTACGGGCCTCGACCGGGCCATCTAATATCAAACATGGCAACCAAACAACTGGTATAAGTATGATATGAAACGTAAACATGAGTTAACATACGAACCAAACGACTCCTTAGGATTTCAATTATAAAATATTATTTTTTAACACTAAAATGTTATTTTTATAATTTAAATACAAAAATAATGTATTGAGATTATGTAAAGGGAAATGATAAAATGATAAATGATTACCTCTTAAATAAAGGGATCGAAGTAAAAAGTAAGGCTATCAACTTAAAAGACTGGACTGTATACCTAAAAGATAATTAAAATTGAAGAGTTTCGAGAATTTGAATATTTAAAAAATAACTACACCACACCAAAAAAAGAATTAAAAATAGAGAAAGGCAAACTAAATCCCAACAACGGCAGCGACGGAGATTCCAATGCCGGAAACACACTTGGATTCCTCCGCCGCATTTCCAAATTAATCCATCACGCATTCCTCCTCGATCTCTAATCGCAATGATTCACCAATGCATTTCCAAGGCGCCTCCGCCTCCGCCTCCCTCACCAATCTCCAGACCCAAAACCCTCACCAGGTCCACCATCCGCTGTCAATTGGAGCAGAAAGCGCCGGCGCTCGCCGCGGCCGGTATGAGCCCCTTCACGGGGCGGGACCCCAATGTGAAGAAGCCGGGTTGGCTGAGGCAGAAGGCGCCTCAGGGGGAAAAGTACGACGAGGTCAAGGAATCGCTGTCGAGGCTCAAGCTCAACACTGTATGTGAGGAGGCGCAGTGCCCTAATATTGGGGAGTGCTGGAACGGCGGCAGCGACGGCATCTCCACCGCCACCATCATGTTGCTCGGCGACACCTGCACTAGGGGTTGCCGTTTCTGTGCTGTGAAGACGAGTAGGAACCCGTCGCCGCCCGATCCTATGGAGCCCTATAATACTGCTAAGGCTATTGCCAGTTGGGGGTAATTCATGTTCTTCGCTTTCCCCGTTTCCAATTTACTGTGTTTATTCAGCTCTGCTGCTTCATGTTTGATAATCGCTTCTTTCAGTTTGATTGTTTTACAAATTTTGTTGCAACAAGCCAATATATTAGATTTCTGGTTGGCAATAGAGCAATTGAATGAATTCCTCTTTTGTGATGTGAGTTCCATGTGTAAGGGAGAAGAATGTATAGGAATTGGTGTTTGGGTTGGATGCTAATGGGAAACTACTTTAGCACGCCCAGTGGGCCTTACACATGAATTTTTTTGGGTACTCTCCACTTGTTTGCTTTTTTAGTAGTGCAATTAGTTGGGGACTCTAATGTGATTAGGCTTGATTTGGGAGTGTATACGCCTGGATGGACTTTTTATAACTAAGTGTGTGCATGAGAAAAGGTTGCATATCTGTTGTGTTAATTGTTATTAAGTAGGAGATTTGTTATTCTCTGCCATGACTTTGCCAAATCTTGGGTGCTTATGCTATTGTATAATCTATTCATTGAAGGCAATAATGAAATGAATCCATCAACCTCTTCTTCCTTGGTATATGGAGAACTTATTTGGGGCCATCAATATATAGGGAATGATATATATTTAACCAGTAGCAATTTCTTGAATGACCTAAAAGTTGGAACCGGAAGGAATCAGCTGTTTGGACATTATAAGTTGAACAAAATGATTAAGTAATTGTGTTAGTTCTTTTATTTAGTAAAAAGGTAAAGTATGTTTTTCTTCTGCTATGACTGCAACAAACAATGAATCTTACTATCTCAAAGAGACTTTGCATGTATCACAGGCTGACAGTTGCCTTGCTTTTTATTTTCCAGTGTGGATTATATTGTCCTCACCAGCGTGGACCGAGATGATATACCTGATGGTGGAAGTGGTCATTTTGCTGAAACAGTAAAAGCAATGAAGGTTTGTTATGTGTCTTTAGTAGAATTAAATCTCGTAGGAACTGAGTGTTACAATGGTTGCTTCATAGGTGCATATGTGTATATTTGATAACACCCATGGAAAAGTCTAGTATTTGTAACAAGCATGGAAAAGTCCAGTACTTGTCTTCGTAGTTAGCATTCAGTTCATGTGAAGATGACCACTCTTGAGTAAATCTAACATGGAGCTAATTTATTTTGGCAGGCACTTAATCCTGAAATCATGGTTGAGTGTTTAACATCAGATTTTCGAGGTGATCTAGAGGCTGTATCCACACTTGTTCACTCAGGGTTAGATGTGTTTGCTCACAATGTTGAAACTGTGAAACGACTGCAGCGGATAGTAAGGGATCCTAGGGCTGGGTAAGTGACTTTGTCTTGGTATTATTTTTACAATTTCAGAGAATCCTAGTCAGTTCATGATTGACAGGAAACTTGGTGATTTCGTAAACATATTTATTGAAGCTGCTAAGTCCTTGGTAGAGTAGCTGGCATTTGAAGTTCTCAAGCCAATAGGACTAGGAAGTACCTGTGTGCACTAAGCAGGGGCGGATCTACTAGGAGGGGATAAGGGGCATTTGCCCCTCCTCAATATATTTCATGGAGTAATTTTTAAAATTTTTTGATTTCCTTTATAAATGCCCCACCTCAAACTTTTAAAATTTCTTCTTAGATATATTTTTGCCCCCGTCGAATTGAAATCCTGGCTCCGCCCCTGGCACTAAGCATATACACAGTATTTAATTTCAGTTGTATTTCTCTTACAAGAATGTGATTGTAAGAGTTTTCAGTCTTTTAGTGAATTTGCTACTGGAGTTGCTATTGCATGTATATCAATACGTCCTGTTTTTCTTTAAAAAAAAGACTACCATACCCTTGGTGGAATCTTAATCATCTTTTGAAATATCTGACAGGTGTACCTTCCATTTGTTAACCCGATGAAGAACCCTATCCACCATCTTTCGACTTCTTTTCAAGAAACTTAGTTCAACATTGAAACATTCTTTTAGTAAATTAAAACTGATGGTACTTATACACTTTTTTATATTATTATATATTTGGTCAAATGTTACAGATATGAGCAAAGTTTATCAGTTTTGAAACATGCAAAGCTCGACAAGGAAGGGATGATAACAAAATCATCTCTTATGTTAGGACTTGGTGAAAGTGATGATGAATTGAAGGAAGCCATGGCTGATTTAAGGGCGATTGATGTTGACATTTTGACTCTAGGACAATACTTACAGGTGAGCAGTGCTAATGAGCTTTCCATGATACTTCTCAGAGATGATAAAATGAAACTTTTCCATTTGTTTTATCTATAATGATATGGAGTTGCAATTCATTTATCTGATTCAAGTAAAAAGCTCCCGAGTTCTCTTGAGTCACCTAAGAAATAAACCCAGAACTTTTTATTTGATGGTGCTTGTATAGCTGATTATCCCTGTAGTCATTTGTCATACAACTAGTGTTTCTTCTAACTGAAGCATACTCAAGAACTAACTCCAAATTGTTGTAATCTGTTTCATGCAGCCTACTCCATTACATCTTACAGTCAAGGAGTATGTTACCCCAGAAAAATTTGCTTTCTGGAAAGATTATGGAGAGTCGATTGGTTTCCGTTATGTTGCCAGTGGACCCTTGGTAAACTCTTTACACTTTTAATCCTCATTGTCGTTGGAGAATTTTGTTTTTCTGTTTCTGCTCATGCTGGAACTTCCTATCAAAATACTTGTCCGTGTATCTTATTCATTTGCAAGTACCAATTGTTATTTTCTTTGCAGTGGTACTAGAGCAAATTTTGAAGCAAGTAGTATCTGTTTAACATTCTTGTTCGTGTTCTAGGTTCGATCATCATACAGGGCGGGAGAGCTGTTTATCAAGACTATGGTAAAGAAGAAGACCAAAAATGGATCTGCGTAACCTACCAACACATTGTAGGACATCAATTCTTTGGCTGCCAATTATAGATAAGCTTTGTATGTATTGTAGCACTAGTAATTCCAATTCATAATTTGAGTATGTAATCACATGGATCCCAATTTTTTTGATGCGTGTATTGTTTTTTGTTATTTATGAATTTTTATTGGGTCCTAGGTGAAGTGATAAATTGCTAACAAAGAACTAAGGTTGGTTGTCAGGATTATGTCTAGGAAAGTAATTTGATTCCTTAAATTTTAAATTCATATGTTTGTTTTGGTTTTTAATCAAACTGGGAAAGTAATCAGAATCCAAGAACAAGGAAAGTTAATACAACTTTCAAGGATTCTAAATTCTAACTTTTCTTAGGTATTCCTTAGGGCTGGCAATTTTTGACACGACACGATAACACGACACGAACCGGCACGAAATTAATGGGTTTGGGTTAGAGCTTATTGGGTTCGTGTCCTTATCGGGTCGACCCATTAAGGACACGAAAATTTCATGTTCTTGTCGGGTTCGTGTTATCCGTTAACAATACGTGTTCGTGTCAAGTTCGTGTTATCCGTTAACAAATAATATTTTAATATTATTAATTCTTATTATTTTCATTTTTCAATATTTATTAAATTGACTCTCATAGTCTCATATGGTCATATCTCATTTAAATCATTTAAATATTTAATCACTTTCCAATACGTGTTGTTATCATGTCGTGTTGACCCGAAGTGGTTCGTGTCGTTAATGGGTTCGTGTCGTGTTCGGCTCTGAGGGTAGCGGGTCGTGTTCTTGTTCGTGTTTGGGGTTTTCTTAACAGGTCGTGTTCGTGTTTGTTGTTATCGTGTTCGTGTCGTTATCGTGTCGACACGATAACGAACCGACACGCGCGATTTGCCACCCCTAGTATTCCTTTTCCCAATTTTAGGATTCTTACCTATTTAATGCAAGGTAGTATAGTTTTATTATTATTATTATTATTATTATTATTATTATTATTATTATTATTATTTATTATAATGTTTTCAAAATAATTTAAAATTATAAATCACACTCATTCCAGTATAATAAATAACTATAATTAAAATTATCATAATTATAACTATATTATTATGATATTTATATATAATTGTTATTATTATTATAATTAATAATTTATTAAACAATTAAAATATGATTATATAATATAAATCATATGATAATAATAATAAATAATAATAATTATTTTATAAATTAATAATTAATCAATAAAGTTGTTGGGAAATTTTGAATTATAAAATTTATTCAATTATAATATTTTTAAATATAAAAATAATAATAATCATATTTATTATGATTATTATATATTATAATTAATAATCCATATTTAAACTATACAATGTAATAATAAATATAATAATATAATTATTATTATTTATAATTAATAATTTATTATAAATTTATATTATTATTTTTTTATAAATAAAAGAATAATTAGTAGTATATTTTTAGTTTGATATTTAAATCAAATATAAAATTTAAAATTTGATATTTCCAAACACAGGAAAGTAAAGTTATTATGAATCATATTTTTGAGATTCATTTTCCTAGGAATAATTTTCCTTGCCAACTTTATTTTCTCGTCAACCAAACATGGCCTAAAGGGATTGTTCGGAATTGAATTAGAATTATAATTATAATTATAATTATAATTATAATTATATGAAATTGAATTAAAAAGAATTTTATGGAATTGAATTAGAAGACATTTGTTTGGTATAATTAAAGAATTGATATGGAATTGTATTATATTTCCAAATCCTATGTTTGATAATCCAAACTAAAGATTTGGAATTGAATTAGAATTCAATCAAAATACATGATTTTTAAAATAACTATTTTTAAAATTATTTATTTTTTAATTTAAAATTAAATCATTTTACTTTTTCTCTAACTCTAAAATTCAAAATTTTTCATTAACTATAATTATATTATAAGAGCAAATATTATATAATATTATAAAATTATTAAATAATGATAATTAATTTCTATTATCAATATACAAAATAGTTATACATGGAGTATATAGGGTGTGTTATATTGCTAACTCATTCCTAAATTGTTAACTACAACTAAATAATTGACATTAGATCATAAAGTCAATGCACAAGATCATTCATTCATAAATATCAATACAATACATATAAAATGTCAATTAGGGGTATTAATGTCAATTGACCAAAAGTTAGTTATAACTAACTTTCAAAAAATATCTACAAGTTTTAAATGATTATAACTATCTCAATTTAAATTATTTTTTACACAACTTATATAAATTTAAAGATAATTTTATAAGGATTCTAACGAGATCTCACTTGCATATGTTCCGATGTCAAAATTTGAATTTTTTTTTGAATTTTCGTATTTTTGAAGTAACAGCTCAATGTCAATGTACAATCGTAGTCATTTGTTTCGTACAATCATAGTCCTTGATGGTTTCTTCCTCGATCCAATAGAACTTGAGGAAGATGTATGATCACCAATCCAAACTTAATTTGAATCTAATTAAATGCTACTGTACCCAAAATAATGAAACAGCAGCAAATGAATACCATCATTTTCCAAATATTAAAGACAATAGTATTATACATAAAATTACCTTCAATCGATCATTCCACATGTTTTCATCATGAACCACAATTCTACCCATTGTGTAATCCCATGTGATTGGAGTCCCTGAATTGCAAGATATAAGCAGTGGATGTAAGGCCTCGTGGTGCTTCTCCAAAGTCTTCAAACGAGCTTGAATATTGTTTTTATCCACCTTAATGTTTAGATTCATGATAAGTGCATTTATGGCAGCTGTCCAAGATGTAGACTTCTACCCAAATTTTTCATCTGAGTTTATTTCCTTGATTCATTTGTTCTATGAAACTAGTCTTGAGCCATTAACCTTCTCAATTACTCATCCTTTCCTATGCTTTGTTAAATAAGAAGCATATGAAAAGTACTATACTAGAACTGTTTCATTATGATGCATATGAAAACTCCAAAATTAACGCGTAACCCAAACACTGCTTTATTCTAATCCAAACTTCCATTTCATTTAATACATAGTTTCCCATGATCACAAAACAACTTCTTAAACCTGTGAGTAGTTGGATAATTGAGCTAATAGAAAGAAAGTGATAACTAATCAACCTTTATGTTAAGCAGAGCAACCGAATAACCTCTAGCTAGATAATTTGATGCTAGTTCTTCCTAGAAGCATTGAGGATTAGGGCTGGGTCGGTACAGTATACCGTACCGAAAATGCTATACCGTATACTACACCGAAAATATCGGTATAAAAGAATTTCATACTGTTACCATACCGAAAGTTTTGGTATACCAAATTACGGTAAAACGAACTGTCGGTATGGGCAATATCACTACCGTTACCGTATCGATATTTCGGTATATCGTATAGGATGATACACAGAACTTCGGTACACTATACCGTTATACCGTACAGTTTTGATAACTTAATACCGAAAAATATGTAAATAAATTTATAAATTATTAATTGATATATTTATGGTTTTAATCCCAAATATTAAATTATATTATTATTTTATCGGTACAAACGGTATATCGTTAATTTGATACGTATGATTTCCATATATATTTCGGACTTTTGGTATACCGATTATATCATAATTTCGATATACCATGGTATACCACGGTATAAGAAAACGGTTACGGTTACAGTATCGAAAACTTACAGTATGGTACTGTACCGCGCCGAAATTTTTTATATTTTTCGGTATGATTTTTTCGGTAAACTTACAGTACGATTTTATAAAAGGAACTCTCCTGTGGATCGTTGCGGTTAAAACTATCATGGGAAAGTTTATAATCGAAAAAATCGTACTGTAAGTTTATAAAATCGTACCATGATAATTGATAGTTTTTTAAATATTAAAAAATCGTACGGAAATGAGTTAGTGGAATGTGAATGAGGGTTTATAAAATTGAAACACAAGGTAGTATTAAATCATTACGCATCTTCTCCTCGCCGACTCACGCATTGATACTTCTCCCATCCGCGAAACATTGCTCGGAGGTTAGTTTTTCCTATCCTCAACAATCTATTTAAGTAGTTTTTTTCAATTTGTGATTGATCGTTCGAAAAAATTCTACTCCATTTGTTTATCGCTGATCGAATCGAATAAAACCCTGATCATAAATTTATTGTGCTACGTTATTGTTACGTAGATATGGCGGAGTTCAATAATGCGGCCGTGAAGGCTGATGGGGTACGGACTAAACAAGCCCAACAGCAGTGACGGTCCATCAGCCCAAAGCCCAAGGAAGAGTATCAGTTCGGCATTACCAAAGATTTCGGCCCTAGCCTACAGCTCGGTAAAAGCCGACCAGTCAAGCTCTACTCTCAGATCGGCTAAAGCTGCTCGGCAATAGTTCAGCAGTTCGGTCTCAGTATTCGACCGAACTGGAAGATAGTCAACTCATGCAGGATCACATGCAGGATAGTTCGACCGAACTGGGAGATAGTGGACCCATGCAGGACCTCCACGACATCCACGACATCCACGACATACTTAGTGGTGATGTAAGCCACGACCTAGTTAGTGGTGATGTAAGCCACGACCTAGTTAGTGGTGATGCAAGCCACGATCTTAGTTCAATGTATAAATAGAACTTAGATCAGAAGGAAAAGGTAAGCTCTCTAGACATAAAAGATCATATAGCAAGTTTGTATTGTAAGCTGTAGAAAACAGATCAAGCAATACAACTCTGCCCTCTTTTCTTCCCGTGGACGTAGATTTACCTCAGTAAATCGAACCACGTAAATCTCTGTGTCGTGATCTGTATTTTCCGGCATTCATCACCATCAAAAATTCGCCAAACCATCACTGGCGCCGTCTGTGGGAAACAGAGAACCAAATTTGTGATAAAGCGAATTTCTGACCCCTTTTTCCACCCCAAAAAAATGCATACCAGATCACATACTACCCGTAATACCGTTCGTGAAAACCATGAGGAAGCTAGTCCAGCCCGCAGGTCCGGAAAACAGCCTCGGGAGACATCTACTTCCAGTTTTCACGATGAAGGAACAAGCCGCTCAAAAGGTCCACACACCGAGTCTTCCCAGCAGCCTGATTTGAATGAGGCTGTCAAGCTGTTCTTGGCTGAGAAGCAGGATGAGTTCTTAGCCTTCCTGCAAAAAAGCCAAGAGCCAAAGACGAAAACGGTGGATTCTCCTTCCTCATCCAGACATGAAAGTCACTACCGCAGTAGTGCCGTGTCTTCCAGGAAGAAGAATCCTCAACCCCGACATATTCCTGTTCCTCCTCGGTACCGGAATCACAGGAGATCTCCATCTCCTCCATACCGAAGAGATGTCGGGTTCGCCATGTACGGAGCATTGAAGACTCCGTTCTCGGACGATATCACCCGAACTCCCTTGCCACAGAACTACCGAACTCCGTCGATGACTTATGACGGGTTAGTGGATCCTCATGATTTCTTGGGACGCTATCAGTATAACATGGCGAACCAGGGTGTCAATGAGGTCCATATGTGCAAGCTGTTTCCCGAGCTGCTTATCGGGAACGCAAGAAGGTGGTTCGATAGCCTCCCCCAAGGCAGCATTAGATCTTACCGAGATCTAATGGATGCTTTCCACAGGAGGTTCTTTCAGAAAGCGGAAGCCCGAATCACTTCGGCTCAGCTGCTTTCTATACGTCAAGGTCGCGACGAAAAGATCAGCGACTTCATGACGAGATTCCACAAGGAATGCCTACAAGTAGATGATCTCAACGATCTACTTGTCATTTCGGCATTCCAAAATGGAATCCTGCCCGGAGCTCTCTACAGAAAGCTCGTGGAATGCAGTCCGCAGACAGCTCAGGAAATGTGGGACATTGCGGACCAGTACTCCCGGGCCGATGAGGCAGACCGTCGCAAACGGTCTTTAGACAGCTCATCGTCCCGAGGAGACAGGAGGAAGCCCGATCAAAGCGATCAGGGACAAACTCGCCGAACTCCTTTTGGCGATCAGGGACATCCTCGCCGAACTCCTTTTGAAAGGATTCAAAGGACTCCGGTGCAAGACCGATTGGGGCCACGTCTCAATCCTGAGAAGCCGCCCGCTCAGTTCGTACCATTGAACAAGTCAAGAGCGGAAATTTTCGAACTGCATTCCGATATGTTCGAAAAACCAAAGCGGAAGACGAAATCGGCCGCGCGTCGACCTCAGGATCAATATTGCTCCTTCCATCAAGACCACGGTCACGATACCGAGGAGTGCCGACATTTGGCTGCAGGTATTGATACTCTTGTGAAAGCAGGGACATTAAAAAAATACCAAAGCAAGCAGCCGAAAAAGAACAAAAAGCAGAGAGGTGCGAACTGCGCTCCTCAGGATCCGAAAAGGCAACAGGATCACGAAGACGATGACGAGCAGCAATATGATGGAGTAATCCTGACTATTGATGCTCTCCCTGCCGGGAAGACTAAATCGTCCCTGAAGTCAGAGCGCAGAGGCTCCAATCGAGAGGAGCCAACGCATAAAAGGCTGAAGCAGGACGAAGTGATTACATTTTCAGATGCAGATCCCGTCCCGGCCATCTCTCCTCATCAAGACGCTATTGTCATCCAAGCCGGAGTGGCAAACAAACTGATCCACAGAGTGTTTGTGGATACAGGAGCGTCAGTCAGCATTCTTTTTAAAGAATGTTTCGATAAACTAGAAGTGGATCCAGCTCGGCTTAGTCCGGCACCACTTCCTCTGAAAAGTTTCGCCCAGGAGGACACCCGCCCTGAGGGTATTATCAGCCTTCCGATCACGGTGGGAAAAGCGCCTACAAGCTCCAGTACGATGATCGAGTTCTTTGTGGTAAAAGCTCGGTCTCCGTACAACATCATCCTGGGAAGAGACTGGCTCAACGCAGTTCGGGCCGTTTGCTCTACTTATCATCTCACCATCAAGCTCCCCACTAAAGGGGGGATAGCGGTCATCCGAGGTGATCAAAAGAGAGCAAAAGAGTGTCTGCAGATTGCGCTTAAAAGTGCCGAGCAATCAGATCGGCATCATCAAGCATAGCAATCACAGCAGCCGGAGTCAGAGGCAAGCGAAATGACCGAAGTCACACCAGAGCCGAACTCAATGACCGTTCAGTTATACGAAGATGATCCATCCAGAACGGTCAAGATCGGTTTCGCGGGAACGCCTCTACTCCGAGAAAAGACCATCCAGCTCCTCAAGGAGTACAAAGATGTCTTTGCATGGTCTCCGTTGGACATGACCGGAGTGCCCTCTGAGGTAATCACTCATCGGTTAAATATTGATCCATCAGTCCGGCCTATAAAACAGAAGCAAAGACTCTTTGCGGCAGAAAGAAATCAAGTCATCCATGACGAAGTCCGCCAATTACTGAAAGCGGATGTATTATTCGAGGTGAAATATCCCTCTTGGGTGGCCAATTCTGTGATGATCAAGAAAAAAGAAGGAGGGTGGCGGATGTGCATAGATTTTACCGATCTAAACAAGCACTGTCCTAAAGATTGCTATCCCCTTCCGAACATAGACAAAAAGTAGAAGCTTTGATCGGCTTCGAAATTTTCTGTTTTCTTGATTTATACAAAGGCTACCACCAAGTCTTAATGGATGAGAATGATGCTCCAAAAACGGCTTTCATTACTGACTTCGGCATCTTTGCTTATAAAAAGATGCCGTTCGGTTTAAAGAATGTCGGAGCCACATATCAAAGGATGGTAGATAAGCTTTTTCGGCATTTGATCGGAAAGGAGGTTGAAGTGTATGTTGACGACATAGTCGTTAAAAGCAGAAGCACTTCGGATTACGAAGACAATCTCAAGTCCACTCTCGACGTGCTCCGAAAAGCCAACCTCAAACTCAATCCCCAAAAATGTACCTTTTTGGTAGATTCGGGAAAGTTTCTAGGTTGTTGGGTTTCAAAGGAAGGACTCAAGGCAAATCCGCTTAAAGTTCAAGTTATTCAGAACATGGCAATGCCGAAGTCCATACATGATGTGCAAAGGCTAACTGGATGTCTAGCCGCACTGAATAGATTCCTTTCCCAAGCAGCCGAAAAGCAAATGCCATTCTTCAAAGTATTAAAGAAGGCACCAAAGTTTGAGTGGGGAGTCGAGCAGAAAAAGGCTTTTGACGAGCTCAAAAGTTATTTAGCCGAGCTTCCTATTCTCTCTGCTCCAACAGATGCTGAAGTGATATTCCTATACTTAGCGGCATCGGATCAAACCATTAGCGCGGTGCTCGTACGAGAAGAAGGCCTAAAGCAGCTTCCCATCTACTTTACAAGCCGAGCATTAAGAGGTCCAGAAACAAGGTATCAACCTCTGGAAAAAATTGCTCTGGCGTTAGTAAATGCAGCAAGGAGACTGCGGCCATACTTCTATGCTCACAAGGTATGCGTCTTAACCGATCTGCCACTTCGGCAAGTTTTGACCAAGCCAGAAGCATCAGGCAGAATCGCCAAATGGGCCATAGAGTTGGGAGAACACTCAATCGAATACCTACCTCGGAAAGCCATCAAGGGACAAGCCTTGGCAGATTTTCTTGCAGAAGCAAAGTTCGATCAAGCAATCCCTGTCATTGCCGAACAGAAAAATTCTACCAATGCCGAACTAGCACAGCCCCTGGAATCCGAAGTAGAGCCACCGGACTGCTGGAGCGGATTCGTAGATGGAGCTTCGAATAAAACGGGAAGTGGAGCTGGTATTTTACTTATCGCTCCCGACGGACACGAGGTAACTTACTCACTTCGGTTCTTATTCCCAACCACTAATAACGAAGCCGAATACGAAGCTCTCCTTGCCGGACTCCAGCTAGCGCAAAGTCTATTTATCAAGTCTCTCAAAATCCATTGTGATTCACAAGTCATAGTGAATCACATGTTGGGTACAAGTGAAGCCCGTGATGAGAGGATGAGGAAATACTTGGACAAAGCGCAAAGCATTAGCCGAAGTTTCTCTTATTTTCGGATAATCCGCATTCCCAGAGCGGAAAACAACCGAGCAGATATTTTAAGTAAGTTAGCCTCATATCCAAGTTCAAAGGTGGAGGAATTGATGCACAGAAGCATTGATGAAACTGAGGTACTTTCAGTAGCCAGCTCGCCGAACTGGATGACGCCGATCTTACAGTATCTAGATCAAGGACAACTGCCCGAGGATAAGAGAGAAGCTCGGAAAATCACATGCCGAGCCCTTCGGTACGAACTTCATGCAGGAGTCCTATACAGAAAGTCCTACCTTCAGCCATTATTGCGATGTGTAGGACCAGAAGAGACGGACTACATCCTTAGAGAAGTCCATGAAGGATCGTGCGGCAGCCACATCGGAGCTAGAGCTTTAGCTAAAAAAGTTCTGAGATGGGGATATTATTGGCCAACCTTGGTACAAGACGCAGTGCAGCTCGTCAAAACATGCATGAAGTGCCAAATCCATTCAAATATCCCAAAGATGCCGCAGACCGATCTATATGCTATGCAGAGCCCTTGGCCTTTCATGCAATGGGGCATAGACATAGTGGGACCACTACCACAAGCTCCTCGGCAAATGAAATTCCTTATCGTTGCCGTGGATTACTTTACAAAGTGGGTAGAAGCTGAACCATTAGCTACGATAACGAGCTCGAAGGCACTGGATTTCGTCTGGAAGAACATAGTGTGCCGATTTGGTTTACCCCACATCCTCATTTCGGATAACGGGACTCAGTTCACCGACAAGACATTCAAGAATTGGTGCCAAGAGCTGAATATTCAACAGCGGTTCACTTCGGTCTCCCACCCACAAGCAAACGGACAAACGGAGGTAACAAACCGTATCTTGGTGAAAGGGTTAAAAGCTCGGTTAGAACAAGCCAAAGGACAATGGGTAGAAAATCTCCCTCAAGTCCTATGGTCTTACCGAACTACACCCAAAGCTTCCAACGGTGAAACTTCGTACAGTCTGGTGTACGGCGCTGAAGCCGTGATTCCGGTTGAGATCGGCGTACCCAGTCCCCGAACTCTAAATTTCTCCTCAGAAATGAATGACGACGGACTGAGAGCCGAGCTAGATCTTGCCGAAGAAAGAAGAGAATTGGCATGCATAAAAGCAGCCAAGTACAAGGAGCAAGTAGCCCGGTATTACAACCAAAGGGTGAAGAAGCTGCAATTTCAAGTGGGAGATCTCGTCTTGAGAAACAACGAAGTAAGCCGAGCAGAAAAGCTGGGCAAGCTCGAACCCACATGGGAAGGTCCGTATCGGGTGTCAGAAGTCCTCGGCAAAGGGTCTTACAAATTGGCTCACATGTCAGGAGAACAGGTACCCCGAACATGGCACATTTCCAACCTCAAGAAGTTCCATTTGTAAGAGACAGTCCGGTCAGTCAGTCTTGAGTCCTGTTCGGTCAATGTGCTTTCTTTGGTTTGCTTGGTCTTTGTTTGTCTCTGTGCGTTTTGTCTGTGTGTTTTGTCTGTCTGTGCGTGTCGTCTCTTACAAATGTTACTGAGGTATCTTGTTCTTCGAAGGCTGATCCCCTTCTTAGAACATATACAAGCCAACGATTGTGAGTCAAAGCTTCTAAAGAGGATACAAGACCACAATTCAGCTTAAGAATCAAGCACTTCGTCTGAAACGAACTGCAACAAAAGTCCGATTCACGCGATAAAACTTGCCTGAATTAGGACAAGGGAAAGTCCGATCCACGCGATAAAACTCGCCGAATTAGGACAAGGGAAAGTCCGATCCCCAAATTAGGACAACGGAAAGTCCGATCCGAGCGATAAAACTCGCCAAATTAGGACACAAGCTTAGTCCGGTCAAAGATGTTTATTTCATCAGACCAAAGACGAGTCCGGTCAAAGATGTTTATTTCATCAGACCAAAGACGAGTCCGGTCAAAGATGTTTATTTCATCAGACCAAAGACGAGTCCGGTCAAAGATGTTTATTTCATCAGACCAAGGACCAAGTCCGGTCAAAGAAGTTTACTTCATAAGACCAAGGACCAAGTCCGGTCAAAGAAGTTTACTTCATAAGACCGAGGACAAGTACGATGAAATTTTTTCGCTAAGCTGTAAATACACAGTGTTAGAAGCGAAAACAAAATTTCATTTTTCAAATCTTGTTCGGCATACAACTCCGCTACCCTACAAAATGGCGTTACGCTATTACAAAGGACTATTCTACTGTCCGGGGTTGCTAAAGTTGAGCCACCTATTCACAAAATCCTCGTGAAGCCGAGTTCGGGCGTTCTCGGCAGCTGAAGAATAAGCAGGTCGACGAGATGCTCTAATCGACCTACCACCTCTTCCCTGAGCCCGGGAAGCTCTAGCGCCTCGGCGGCGAAGAGTCTCTTCACGAAGCATTTGTTGATCTTGCTCACTCATAATCACCGCTCCTCTGCGAACTTCAGTCCGTCCTCGTCTTGACGTTTCCGGCTGTTCCTGAGTTCGTTGCTGACTTGGAGTAAGGTTTTGAGCAAGTGAATCAGGGGTTTGAGCTGGAGTGTGACCATCTGTTGACGGGAAATGCCTAAGGAATCTCTCGATTGAGGGACGCCGGGAAAGAATGATGTCGTACCGAGAAGCCCAGCGCCGCAATGATTTCACGACTTGTTGGCAAGCCGAGCTCTCCAGCGCATTGTTCCTCCGGAGTACATGATATTCCTCCCACAGTTCGTCAACTCGTTCCTGAACTTCAGAGATGGTCATTCCCCCACGCCTGCAGATGAAATCCTCATACGCAGTCCTCTCAGCGACGGCAGTGTTCAGCTCGGCCTCCAGATCCTTCTTTTCGGACTCTAAGTCCTTATTATCGGCCTCCAGCTTCATTGAACGAGCCAAGAGTTCGTCATTCTTCATCTGGTCAGCTATAGCTCTTTTCTCAGCTTCGTCTAAAGCCGAAGAGTACAGCCGCTTCCAGTGAAATACCTCCAGCTCCTTGAGAGTTAAGAATACAAAGCAGCTACGTCAGTTCGGCATTTCAGCTTACCGAGCAGGTAGTAAACCACAACAGGAGTAAGAGAGTACGAAAGGCTATACGAAGACACAAGAGCAGAAAGAAGAATTTTTTCATTCATAAGAAAAAAAATTTTCTACACAAGGGCTTCAAGGCCGTTTTACAAGAAGGAAGAAACTAAACTAAGAGAAGGAAGATGAAATCATACTCCGCTAGCTTCGTCTCCGCCTTCTCGGTGAGGTTCAGCTTCCTTCTCCTTGTCTGCTTCAGCTTCAGCCTCGGCCTCCCTGCTCTCCCCAGCCTGCTCGGCGCCACCGTAGCCGATCTGCTGCGCCTCCTGCTCGGCCTGCTCATCGCCGGTCTGCCGCTCATGCTGCTCGGTCTCACCCTCTCCATGGAAAATTGGAGCGGGTGAAACTGACCCTATGGAGGCAAAGATAGCCTCCATGTTCTCATCGCGGTCAGCTCGGCAACTACGAACTTGGTCTGCAGAAAGCATGACCGAGGACGAAGCAAGCTCCTCAAGCACCGGCAGACTCTGAAGCCGAGCTGCTATCTCTCGGCCGTACAGCGGCAGGATGACTTCGGGACCCTGCTCGGCTTTATCGGTCATCAGTTTCAGCAGATCACCGACAAAGGCTGAAAATTGGTTGCTCAGAAAGAGTTTCTCCGCGAAAGCACGGAGAACCTCCCCTTGGGCAACCACGGCAGCAGCATCCCTCCGTTTCGTCTGCTCTCGCTGGATGACGAGCTGGTTTTTGGCAAACTGAGCTTCATCCTGGGCCGAAATCCTAGCAGCTCTGGCCTTCTCAAAGTTAGCCTCAGCCTGTTCGGCCCGATGACAAGCAGCCGCCAACTTCCTCTGCATCTCAGCATAGTCATTGGACGCTTTGGAGAGTTCGACGGCGACGAGCTTGGAGAGCATATCGTTCCTCTGAAAATGGATAAAGAAAAAAGTCAACAAAGGGGCCACAAAAAATACAGGAAAAAAGCAAGGCCAGAAAATCAAGAAGAGAATTCACCTCGGCGAAGTCCGTGGGCCATAAAAACGGCTCACAGATATGTTCCGAAGGAGGCGCCAAGACCACGTCTTTCTCTGGCGCTCTCGGGGGCTTCTGGGCCTTCCCCTTCCCCTTTGCCGAAGTCGACTCCGGCTTCTTCGGATCCGAAGAGGTTTTTTGCCTTTTCGGAGTCCTCTCGGCATCAGACGCCGAGCTGGTGGTTTTCGGCCTCTCCGGCTCCTTGGACTCCGAAGATTTGCGGCTCAGCTTATTCAATATGTTCACTACCGAAAAACAAGGAAACAAGGTTAGTTTTCGCCGCTAAAGCAGTAAGGCATAAAAAAGAAATCCTCACCCTCAGTCTCTTCGTCCGAAGACGAGATATTGAACACGAGGTCGCCCTTGACGAGCTCAGTTTCCGAGTATTGTTTCCTAATCATAGGAATCTTATTGAGCTCGCCCTCGAGCTCGGCCAACGGTTCTAACCGAGGATGGGGAATCACGGACTTCGGCCCTCTCCAAGGAAAGCCCGGAGCCGAAGTCCTATTATAAAAAAGAAACGGTTTTGCCATTTCGGCCACTTGGTTTTGCAGAAGGCCCTAAAAGGCTGTAAGGGGATCAAGTAAAACCAAGATCCCTTCCTTTTAAACTGGAAAAAATTAAGGATTGCCCGCAGAGTAGAGATGCCCACGGTTCGAAAACCGGCGGTTCCGGTTCGGAACCGCCGGTTCCGGTTTTGGCGGAAGCGGAACCGGAACCGGACCGTGAGGCTATTTCACGGTTCCGGTTCCGGTTCGAAAACCGGGCGGTTCCGGTTCCGGTTCGGAACCGCCGGTTTTCCGGCGGTTTTGGCGGTTCCGGTTTTTGAACCGGCGGTTTCGCCGGTTCAATTTTTTTTTTTTTTTTAAATTTGAAATTTGGCTTTATACAACAAATCGGAACAAGACAATGCATAATTCAAGCACAAATAAGACGAATAAGGAGAAAATGAAATAAATTTTATTGATTTTGAGTTGTAACGGACAACGATACATTACAATTTACAATACATAAGTATACAATACAACAACATACAACAATGTAATATAATTTACAAGTGTCGTCGGGCGTCGGCTCGTCGCCTCGTCGGACTCGGAAGGTAAATTTAAAAAAAATGAAATGGGGGGGAAAAAGGAAAAATTGAAAAGGGCTTGAGATCAACTTAAACTTTCAAAGTTAAACTTTTCAAATTTAAGTTGAGTTGCCTACGTATCCACAATTTTATTGAGGAATCAAAGCCCACGTAGTTCTCTTACCTTGGGATCAACCCTTTTTTCTTGCAAAATGTTGCCCATTTTCTAAGCAAACACATATCAACACGCTATATACACATTGCTACATTTCTAATAGGGGCAATTTGATCTTCCAAAGCAATCAATGCAGCAATGTGTATATAGCGTGCTGATATGTGTTTGCTTAGAAAATGGGCAACATTTTGCAAGAAAAAAAGGTTGATTCCAAGGTAAGATTTCATAGATCATTCAGGATGCGGCTAAGTTGTACTTGAAGATCATTAAAATATATTCCGCATTTGATATTTATCAAATGGGGAATATATTTTAATGATCTTCAAGTACAACATAGCCGCATCCTGAATGATCTATGAAATAGGGGGAAAAAAAAAAATTGAAAAGGGCTTGAGCTCAACTTAAACTTTCGAAGTTAAACTTTTCAAATTTAAGTTGAGGTGCCTACGTATCCACAATTTTATTGAGGAATCAAAGCCCACGTAGTTCTCTTACCTTGCTTACCTTTTTGGTCGGCAGTGCTCGCCGTTCACCGCCCCCGTCGACTCATTGCTAATGTTGAGTGCTATCGCTTCTGACCTCGTCATCGCCATCGGAAGAAAATTCTTCACCATCACTCTCTACACGGAAGTCGAAATCCGGCTCTTGTGCTCTCATGTCCGCCTTTGCCCAATCGTCAAGTAACATAGTGGCTTCCATGTTCTTGGCGGAGAGATTGCTCCTTTTGTCGTCTAGGACACAACCGCCGACACTAAAAGCTTGTTCAACGGCGACGGTGGAAGCGGGAACGGCGAATATCTCCTTAGCCATGATGGAGAGTATCGGAAACTCTTTGTCATGTGTTCCCCACCAATTAAGGACGTCAATTTGTTGAGTAGGAGGACCTGCATCTTGAAAAATAGAGCGCGATTCCAAATATATATCTAATTCACTAGTCGCTCTAGTCCTATTGGTTGTAGTACCGTATAGATCTTGCAATTGTGATACTACGTCGGGATCGATCATGACATTGGAAAAATCCCCTCCACCAAAATCAAATGTAGAAGGACTAGGAGGAGCACGTACCTGGTGAGCGGTGTTATACCGCATTTCATATTCCGCGTAGAGAGAACGAAGTGCACTATCTAACCTATGTTTGATTTCATCAACATCCGGAATACTTAGTTCGAAGCATTCTCCTCTTGTCAAGCCCATTTCGCGGAGTTGAGAAAAATCCAAAGCGTGCAAACAACCATAGTACATGTCTAAAATTTTATAAACACCATGCAACTTCCACTTTGGATCCAAGCATTTTGCAATCAAAAACACATTTGGAATACGTGAAAAATATTTTAACCATTTTTCAACCATGTAAAACAAAATAGCCTTCAACTCAACGAATTGAGTATTTTTCACACAAGTTTTAAAACCAATTGCCACATACATGCAATGCTCCAAAACGCGCACAGAAGTAGGATAATAAACACCGGATAACTCAACAGTGGCATTTTTGAAAGCGCGGAATAATCGAAATAAATCCATGCTGTGGTCCCAACAAGCGGGTATCAAAATCAAATCAGAAGGAACATGAGGACAACTTCTAAAAAAATCACATAAATACTCAATGTGGTTCAAAGTCGACTCCAACATATCATATGTCGAGTTCCACCGAGTTGAAACATCCAAACGAAAGTTGGTGTACCTGCATTGCTTACCATGACAATATCTCTTCCAAGCTCTACCAATAGGAGCTTTGTTATGAATCAACTTCACAGCAGTTCTAATAGGATCAACATACTTTTGCCACAAATCGATGGCATCTTGAACACACAAATTCAAAATATGGGCAATACATCGCACATGGAAATATTTACCATCAATAACAGGAGAACATGCACTGATTAAATCATCTATGCTAGCAGTGTTAGCGCTAGCATTGTCAAAACCAATAGAAAAAATTTTATTGATCAATTGAAATTCATTCAAAACTTGAATGATCAATTGAGCAATTGCTTGTGCAGTGTGTGGTGCGGGAAATTCCCGAAATGCAATCAAACGTTTGTTCAAAGTCCAACTGTGATCAACGAAATGCACCGTGATGCCCATATACGAATTTTTACAAAAACAATCAGTCCACACATCAGAACAAATAGAAACTTTATGCCCTAAGTTAATAATAAACGTACCTAATTGCGCCTTCTTTTCCATGCATTGTCGAACAACGGCTCGCGTCATTGAAGTTCGACTCAATTTTCTTGCAGCGGCATTATATACTTGCCGCATACTCGACTCAAAAGCATCGTTATCAAAAGCATTGAATGGAAAATGTTTCATAACGGCAAATCTAGACATCACATTAAGAGCATTTTTGTGATCATATTTCAAAAGAGTATTGCTACACATACCTGATGTTTGGGATGAACCCGTCGTCCCACTTCCGACTCCATGTTGAAAGTTGAGTTGAGTTTGGGTTGGAGCGATACCAAACTCGACCGGATGCGCTTTCTCCAGGTGACGGGTAAATGTACCGTACCCTCCACCCTTTCGGAATGTGTATACGTTTTCGCAATAGTTGCAATACACATTATAAGTGTTTGGATCGTTACTATCTTGTACCCTCTTGAAATGTTTCACGAAGATGTTTGAGGTTAAAGACCTTTCAGCTGGTCTAGGAGGTTGAGGAGGTTGTCCACGTCCACGACCACCATTACCACGCCGACTCCTTGGTGGTGGTGGGGGTGGCATTTCTTGAACCTCTTCTACCTCCTCCCCCTCCTCCTCGTCGTCATCATCATCATCATCATCGTCTTCATCAACATTCACGGGGGTTGGACTTTGTTGGGAATAGGCACCGCGACCGGGAGCACCACTACCGGTACCAACATAAGCATCGCCTTGGTATTGAGAGCGAGAGAGAGCAATAGCATGTGCCACATCTTGCTCTTCTCGAGCCTACAAAATAATATTTGTATTGTAAATACAAAATAAAATTATGAACAATAATGAAATGTAATTCAAAATTAATGAAATTAGTAGATAATAAATATTAACCTGCCACTCATCCATGTTCATTTGAGAAATTTCATCAATAACGGATCTCCGAGATGGCCTCTTGGCCTTTCCCTTTCCCTTATCAACACGACCTTCTCGGGATGAAGACATATTGGAATGGTATGTAGAAATGTAGAAATATGGAATAATATATTTTTTTTTGTTTTAGTAATTGAGAAAGAAAGACAACTTATAGAACTACGGGAACAAGTATAACTGTATAAGTGTATAACAATGCGTAATAAGAGTAGCAATTGCGTAATTAAATGGAAGCACAATAGCACAAATGAGAAATTGGAGACAAAGAGAGAGAATTGAGAGATTGAAGAGAGAAACTCTTATTAACACAAGAGTGGGGTGAATGTAAATGAGGATAGAGGGGGGTATTTATAGAAAAAAATGAGGGGGAAAATGGAAGAATTCGAATTTGAAATTTAAAAAAAAAAAAAAAAAAATTTGAATTTTCACAAAACCGGCGGTTTTGGCGGAAAACCGCCGGAACCGGCGGAACCGCCGGTTTCCGGGCCAAAACCGCCGGTTTCCGAAATAAAACCGCCGGTTCGGTCAACGAACCGTCTGCAAAAGCTGCTCCATTGTCGCCTCGTGCTCCGCGCCGCCTCGAAAGTCACTAAACCGGCGGTTAACCGCCGGTTTTTCCGGTTAACCGCCGGTTAACCGCCGAAAAACCGGCGGTTTCGACCGTTTTTGAAGATCACCACCGGCCCCTCATCCCCCTGCCTCGATTTAAGCGCCGGAACCGGCGGTTCCACGGTTAACCGCCGGTTCCGAACCGTCCCGAACCGCCGGTTCGGTGACGGTTTCGGTTTGAAATATCTTGAACCTGAACCGGACCGCGAACCGAATTGCGCCGGTTCCGGTTCGGGAATATTGCGCCGGTTCCGGTTCCGGTTCCGGAACCGCCGGTTCCGGTTCGGCGGTTAACCGCCGGAACCGGAACCGGTGGGCATGTCTACCGCAGAGACAGATCCTTATCTAGCCTACGGAGTTCGGCAGCAATGGCCGACAAGTGCCTCCAAGAATTCGGAGTCACCTGACCTAAAGGGAGTTGAAAGAAATCAAGAAGCTCTACAAAAGGTGGGGGAAGAGGGAAACGAAGCCCGCATTCTAAGCAGGCTTCGTAAACGGTGGCATAACCCTCCGGCGGGTCGTTAGCCCTATGATCATCGTCGGGAACCACCGCCTTCCCCCCGGGAAGAAGATATTTTTCGTGTAGAGATATCACGGTGTCCTTACTCAAGACGCTGTGAAAGTATTCTACAGTCTTCTCCCCGGACTCTTTCCGGCTAGAAGACCCCTTGCCCCCTTTCCTACCGCTACCTGACTCAGAAGAAGAAGAAGAAGACATAGTTCTTACTCTTCGAAAGTCTGAAGAAATTCTCAAAAAATTCTTGAAAGCGGAAGAAGATTTTTACGCGAAGAAGATAGAGTGCAGAAGAAGCTATAGCAAAAGTGTTCAAATGATGAAGAAAGGACGTATTTATCAGATTCGGAGAAGATTTCAAAATCATCGCACCGTTTCGAATCCCACCTTTTCAGGATTCAACGGCCGGATTTTACTGTCGCATTTAATGCAGTCACGCGCAAGGCACGTCCCCTAACGTCAGCCTTCCCCGTACCTTTATCCAAAATGCCGAAGTGACTCGCTTCGCCGAAGTGATTCACTTCGCTTTTCGGGGGGGGTAGTGATGGGGTACGGACTAAACAAGCCCAACAGCAGTGACGGCCCATCAGCCCAAAGCCCAAGGAAGAGTATCAGTTCGGCATTACCAAAGATTTCGGCCCTAGCCTACAGCTCGGTAAAAGCCGACCAGTCAAGCTCTACTCTCAGATCGGCTAAAGCTGCTCGGCAATAGTTCAGCAGTTCGGTCTCAGTATTCGACCGAACTGGAAGATAGTCAACTCATGCAGGATCACATGCAGGATAGTTCGACCGAACTGGGAGATAGTGGACCCATGCAGGACCTCCACGACATCCACGACATCCACGACATACTTAGTGGTGATGTAAGCCACGACCTAGTTAGTGGTGATGTAAGCCACGACCTAGTTAGTGGTGATGCAAGCCACGATCTTAGTTCAATGTATAAATTGAACTTAGATCAGAAGGAAAAGGTAAGCTCTCTAGACATAAAAGATCATATAGCAAGTTTGTATTGTAAGCTGTAGAAAACAGATCAAGCAATACAACTCTGCCCTCTTTTCTTCCCGTGGACGTAGATTTACCTCAGTAAATCGAACCACGTAAATCTCTGTGTCGTGATCTGTATTTTCCGGCATTCATCACCATCAAAAATTCGCCAAACCATCAAAGGCTAAATCAGTGCCTCCTTATAAGAAACGGGCAGGGTTTAAGCCATCGAAGCCTGAGGATTTTGGGGATGGAGGGGCTTTTCCTGAGATTCACTACGCCCAGTATCTATTTGGGATTGGGATGATTCATTATGCAAATTCTTTGAGTCAGGGTGAGAATGCGATGGAGATTGTGTATTCTCAGCACTCGGATCTTGTTCCAGTCTTTGCCAAGGATGTTGCGAAAGAGGATGGCATGGATCTTGATGAGAAGCAGAAAAGGAGATTGATGAGACAACACAGCAAACAAAGGCTGCGTCAGAGCAGATTGTGAATGTTAGGTTGAGTGCTGCACAGCCAAAAAAATGTTGCGAAAACGTCCGCGGATTCTAAGTTCATCAGGTATAAGCCGTCTCAGCAGTCGGCATGTGCTAAAGGGAGAATCATTCGCGTGGTGGGAATGGCGGTCGATCCTTTGGAGCCTCCCAAGTTCAAGCACAGGAGAGTTCCGAGAGGTTCGGGTTCTCCACCAGTCCCGGTCATGCATTCCCCCCTCGGCCCGTTACTGTCGAGGATCAGCAGGAGTGGAAAATCCCACCTTGCATATCTAGCTGGAAGAATTCTAATGGCTATATGATTCCTCTCGATAAACGGATGGCTGCTGATGGCAGTGGGCTGTAGGAGGTTTGGATTAGTGATAATCATGCTAAGTTATACGAGGCTCTGTATGTTGGAGAAGAGAAAGCTAGAGAGGCTGTTGCGGCACGTTCAAAGGTTCAAAAGGAGATGATGATGGAGGAGGAGAAGAAAGGTATGGAACTACGGGTGTTGGCACAGAAGGTTAGGATTAAGAAAAGTGGAGTAGCTTCTGCTAATGATGGTGATATGAGTGTTGAGTGTGAAAGGGATAGAGATGGCCCCAAGGAAACAGAAGAAGAGAGAGAGGAAAGATTGACAAGGGAAAATATTCATAAGAGAGTGAGGGAAAGAAGACTGGAGGCAAAAGATGGTGGCATGGGGAAGAAGGGGAAGATAAGCCGGGATAGAGACCGTGATATCAGTGAGAAAGTGGCTCTTGGGATGGCCAACACTGGAGCAAGCGGGGGTGAAGTTATGTATGATCAGAGGCTCTTCCACCAGGAGAAAGGGATGGATTCGGGTTTTGGTTCTGGCATGGACGACGCCTACAACATCTACGACAATGGCCTGTTTACTGCTCAATCTGCTTTAACTACTCTGTACAATCCCAAGAAAGACCGCGATGATGAGATGCATGGGGGTGCTGATGAACAGCTTGATAAGATAAAATGCGTCAAGGTTGACAGGGCGTTCACTGGTACGTCCGAGAGGTCTGGCCCTAGAGACAGGCCTGTTGAGTTTGACAAGGAGCAAGATCCCTTTGGTCTCGACCAATTCTTGAAGGAGGTCAAGATGAAGGAGAGTGGCGGATCCATGAGAGATGGATCAGACAAAGATCTACCTTGAGGAGGTAGACTACCTTTACCTTATGTCCAAGCTTGAAAGCTTCTTTTGACCAAACCCTCTCTTTATACGACTGTTTTGCTGCAGATAATTTTGTTGCCACTACATCGTTTATCCCATGTATATTTGACTATATCAAAGTTGTCATTTTCTCTAGTCCATCTAAATTGCTTTACTATGAAGCATTACTAATCTTTTCTAACTTGCAACAAAATGCATCTAAATTATTTTGTTGCAAACTAAGTAGTAAAACGCAACTTTTTCTGCTTTATTATTGACTTCTTTTTTCTGGACAGTTTTAGTTTGAAGGTTATATGATGAGCATCGCCTGAAATCATTAAAAAAATACAAGAAATTAAGATGATAAGTTGGTAAGAGAAAATTTATTTTTAATGATTGTTGAGTTTTTATAAACTAATCAGAATTTCTCCAGTTTCATTGATTTAGTTTGACGTGAATCAAACAGTTAGTTCAAACGATACCAACTATATCGAGGGTATTTTCAATCTATCTCCAATTTCATTGAAACATTTTGTCAGACTAAAATCAATGATTTCTGTTGCAAAAAAGTTAACAGATTTCAGCCTTCACATCATGCACAATTTCATCCTGATGCAAATAAAAGAGATAATTGAGAAAAATATCAAAATTAAAACTTGGTAATTGACTATTTTAAAAGTTGTGGGATTGACTAGAATTAAATTCGGAATTTGCCCTTAAATCAAACATATCAGCTTCTACTTGTTCAAGAGCCTACTCTTTGCTTTCTTTCCTAGATTTTCTTCAACAGCAACCCTAGTCCTAATTACCTCTCATGTTTCAAGAATTTATAATCCTAGAATTCAAATCAAATGTACAATCTTTCCTCCAACATCAATCCATATCAATTATATGTCGAGCTTTGACAAGAAGAATTAAGAATCGCCATTCATCAAAGCCAATAAAAGTTCAAAACTGGTAAACATATGCAACTAACTTACTCATCAATCAAAATCAGAGACTAATCTTCGCCAAAACTTGCAACTGGGTAAAATCACCAAACTATTTGCTCTCCACCAAAGAAGATCCCACTTTCCCATCTGTGACCTCATCCTCATAAATAGGCAATGCCAATGAATCCGATAACTTCAAATGCAAACACCTAATCGCACCCCATTTCCTCGGAACAATACCAACCACACCATCAACAGCATCTAAAACATTCTCCACAATCTCCCCACTCTCCATCTCCCCCAATCTCCCCACCCGCACCGAGCTGCAAGTCCCACTGCTCAAGCACCACAAACTCGACCTGCACGCCCTCTCCAACTCCTCCTTCCAATCGCCCCTCAAATCCACCGCCACAGGAATCTTCTTCCTCTTCTTGTAGAACACCCTCCCCAGCACCTTCGGCAGCATCGCCTCCACGCTTTTGTCAGCCAGAAACAAGTCGAACGAATCGAAGAGTTTCTTCTTCGATTCGAAGGAATCGTAATCCGATTTCAATTTCCCCAGCTTGAACACCTTTTTTACGAAGGGGATGCCCTTGGCGAGCAGAATCTTCTGCGCCGATTCGGCGGTGATTCTCTTCCCGTCGACGATGAGGCAGATGTTCGAGGCGGTGTAGTCTTGTGAGAGGAGCGAGCGGCGGAGGAGGATTCGGTGGGGAGCGGAGGAGAGGTTTCGCGGCGGGACTTTTTTTAGGGTTACGGAGAGGTAGATGAAATCGTCGGCTTCTTCTTCGTTAGCGGCGTTTCCGTCGTGGGGATGTGAGAGGAGTGACTTCTTCTTCCACTTGAGGAGGGCGTTCGTGGCTTTTCGGACGCCGTCCTCGTTGATTCTCTCTCTTGAAGGTGCGGCCATGGCGATGAATTGTGAAGCTGACAGTGGGCTGCGAATTATAGGAAAGATTTATAGTCTGTAATTTTTTCAACAGTCCCTTGGGGTTTATGACTTTGCACATATTTCCCAAATAGTAGTAGTTTTAACTTGGACTGATAATTCGGTTAATCGGTTCTCGGGTAACTGAGAACTGAATAGAATATTTCCGGTCTCACGAGATCGATATTCTATTCAGCGATTTTCAAATTATTTTTGGTTCGTCAATTCTATAATCTGACAAATAGATATAATAACACAATAAGAATTGACTTGTGTTACAACAAAATTGAAGTTCAAATGTATTCATAATTAATTTTGACAAGACTCAGCATATGAAGAATTAGTGTTCCCCATTGTTACCTCTATTTTTCCAA
This sequence comes from Salvia splendens, assembly GCF_004379255.2. Lineage (NCBI taxonomy): Eukaryota > Viridiplantae > Streptophyta > Magnoliopsida > Lamiales > Lamiaceae > Salvia > Salvia splendens. Next base: position 7,084,987 of record NC_056042.1, read on the forward strand.
TCTACATATACACAGTAAAGGAGAGGACACGCAACTCTACACTAATTTTCAGAATGATATGGAAAAATTAATGAAACAATTTTCTCACTCATTTTACATTATGTGAGAACTGCGACGAGAGCCTGTAACACGGTAAAAGAAATAACTTTCGATTGCAAGGAAAGCTTCAGATAACAATGAAGGCCAGCTGCTAAATCATTACTCATAAGAGCACTTTCACGACTGTCATTGGACAGAATAGAAATGCCAAATTCCTGAAGTACCTTTTCCAGATCAACTTCCTGACTCCTGAGACAAACAAATATGTTCAGACGTTATCTGGCCAGAACATCCTGAAGAAATCCCGATCAAATTCCTTTTCTTGCATCTTCTTTTCAAACTCTTGAACTTTCCTTATCTTCTTTGAGGTGCCTCGTACCTTAGTCTCAGGTGACTGAAAAGATGAACTGATTAGAGAATAGGGATATTTACTAATCCTAGTGAATGCAAGCAATAATCACAAGTTCTCAATTACCATAGCAAACACCATGAACTGGATTCCAAAGACCAAAATTGTACTTCCTTAAATAAACATTTTGGAAAAACACCATTAGTACATTTGCCAGGTTTTATCATTTGAACTTGATTCTGGTTCCATAGCATCTGCTTATGCCAAATAACTTCATATTTTGCATACCAGGACATTTCACTATAAGGCATTACCTAGAGTTTTTAAATTGATATTTTGTCGTGGATAAATCAGAGACTACAACATGCAGATTCAATGATCACACAGTCAATCAACTATTACATAATGCTGATGCTATTCAATTATGTGGAAACTGACTGTCCCACTATACAACAATCACAGTATCCATCCTTATTCTACTCTCCTCCCTAGCCTGATGCATTTAGGCAACAAGGAATCTAAATAATAGAAGTGTTTTCACAAATTTAATCATTCATAGGATACAATTTTCTGGTGGTTCTATACTTCCCACAAAGACATCTCCGGAAGCTTGGAAAAAACCCTTTTCAAGATAGTTTGGTAAGTTAATGTTTGTAAGTCGTCCGATATATCGCGATATATCGCCTGTATCGGTAGGCCAAGGGTCGATACACACCCAGATGCGACTTAGGCGACTAACATTCGAGTCGTCCGATATATCGCGCGACTCGACCGATTAGTCGCCTGATCGAGTCGAGGACGACTTAATGGGCTTCACTCCAGATTGGGCCAGGCGGACAGGTAGGTGTCTATTCAGCCCATTAGGGTTTCTTTATACATCCCCCACACCCCCTCCTCACGTCCTCCTCCTCCAGAACTGCAGCCGCCGCCGACGCTCCCTCCACCTCCAGAAATTGAAGAACGCCGCCGCCTCTCCTGGACACGCCTCCGGCCTGCCTCATCCGCCGCCTCTCCTCATTCAGGATGAACTCTAGTTCCGGTAATGCTCCAGTTCCTCTTCCTCTCTTATGTCTCTCCTCTCTCGTCTATTATTTGAGTTCCTCAAGCGCTGCATCTGTTCTCTATTGTTATTTTAGGGTTCATCAAGATGCCGCTTCTGATACTGGTAATTATCTAACTTGGCAAAACGTGGATGAAGCTACTGGTGCAACTCAAGGTCTAGGAGGTCGTAATCTGCCTAGGGCTGCTGCAATGAAAAGGAAGAGTGGATCTAAACATGCTGCTGCTGCTGCAAGTAAAAGGACTAAGCAACCTAGGACAGCTGCAATTCCAGTTGAAGATGAAGTGTCAAGTGAAGAGGATGATGAAATGGGAGATGAGAGTGGATCTGATTACGAAGATGATGAAGAGGGTGGTGGAGGTTCAGCTGCAGGGGCTTTCCAAGTGGATGATGCTGTGCTTTGAGTTAGCTTAATTGCTTGTTAGTTGTTATCATGCAAATCGTTGAACATGACTAAATCATTGAACAATATGATGCTGTGTTTTTTCCTGTTGTAATTTGAAGTATATATTGCATATTTTACATGTGTAAAAGGGCAAGTCGCCCGATATATCGATATATATCGGTCTTGAGGGACCTGGACGACTTGTCTGGTGAGTCGCCCGACTTACTATCGATATATCGACTAAGTCGACCGATATATCGACTGAGTCGATATATCGGTCCTATGGCGACGCGGTTCGATTCACCGACTTAATTCTATCGTCTTCAAAACAAGTTCATAACATTATTCATCTCATTAACAATGTTCTTTGTGATTATGTCCAGTATCAAAATTATTAGTTGTTGATAAAAGGTTTTATCTATGTCATTATCATTTAAGTTTCAAAGGACACTTCAGTTCAGTCACTTCTAAGCTCTCATTTATTTTGACAATTGCATATTTAAATGGATTTGCAATTCTACTAAACAAATATTCTAGCAACTTGAAAGTTTCTTCCATTTCACATATCCATTTCATCAACCTGCTGCAGTTTGAATAGTATATGATCGCACCGCACAAAGTCTATAACATAATGAAAAATAACATACACGTGCATGATTGAAGCTACAACAGTTAAATAGGAGTACCATGTAGGTGAAAGTACAACAAAAAAATCAATTGATCTTCCAAACAGAAATTCATTACTTACTTCTGGATCATACGTATCCTTCTTAACTTTTGATTTCTTGATTTGAACTTTTGCCTCTTCTGCTCCCACACCTCTTTTGTTTTTCTTGACAGCAGTTGCTATTGGCTCCAGCCTGCCCTGTGTTAATTAAGGACGTCTATCAATGACAGGTACACTAGCAAAGAGGTAGTATAATATCTTAAAACTACATGTGCAAATGCAAAATGGTTTCGAATAGCAGGGCCAAAGTACATTCTTTGATGACCATGGAAGACAAACACTACCCATGACTGCAATATAGTATGCCACATAAATACGCTGCTTAACATTTAGTAGTCAGACTTTTCAAAGTAATTGCAGTTTCCAAATTTCCAAAACTATCTCTGTTTTGCACATAAGATCTCACAAGCATCAGGATCCCTTAAAAAGAGTACTTTTCTGTTTCCTCACAAATTTTGGGAACTCAAATCCATCAATCTAACAAAACATTAACTTCAATGGATCATAAAAATATGACATAAAGAAAAACACTGGATAGATAGTGATTAGTATTTAGAAACACCAACCTGTTCGGAAACACCAAGACCAGTACCTTCTTTCCATCCTTGCTTCTTTAACAACTAAAATCGCCAAAAAAACATGTAAGGAAAAACTACAACGAATCAAAATAAAACACATACAACTTAATCAAATCAGACGAAAGTAAAATTCGAAGTAAGAAAAGCATTTGGTAAGGGATAAGAGGAGGAAACAGAGGTAATTTCAGACCTGAAAGCCAATATTCAAGGAATCTATGGGGGTGGAAGCAGAAGTGCGTAGATGCGAAGCCCTAGTCTTACCCAATCCCGCAGAACAATCATCATCAACCGCCATTGCCGTTGCGTTAGTTAAGCTTGAGAAAACCTATGTATCCCCAAATTGAAGCCAATTCCCCACAATATAATTAATTAAACATATGTTCCTTTTTAATTTCTGAAATACTCGAAGATAAAATACATGAAATATAAATACATAAATTTTAGTAGTAACATCTTTTTTCACTTATGTTCCAACATTCAACATTCACAAAATATATAATACAATAGTTCATTAAATTTATCATTCATTCATGAAATTAGATTGACAAAATTCTAAATTGGAGCTATTTATAACAAAAATAAAAATAAAAATAAAAATTATTGATCGAAATTGTTTACTGAATAAAAAATTCATAATTGAATAAAAAATTCATAAGTGAATTATTTAGATTAAAAAAAATAGAAAGAATCTAAGAATATCAAAAGTTTTGTGTATTTAGAAGCAAATAATCACACGTATATTATTTTGTGGTGATGTATTATGCAGATTAAAAGATATCATGTGTAAATTTTAGTAGTATTAATTTTAATTTGATTGATTTATTGTAGTATATTAGAAAAAGTTAGAAATTTAAATGTTTACATAATTTAAACAGAGCCACGCGGTTGGAAGGGTGATCGAAGTCGAGAGATTTCTTTCATTTTGATCGGCAAAACACAATCCAATCAAAAAAAAAAGCCATCTCCTTCCATTGTATTTGCAAATTGTAAATCCAACACGCATCCACGTGTTTACGCATCGCATATACTTTCTTCTCCGCCCTTCCTTCCCTCACCGCAATTCCAAACAAATCCAATTAACCCCCAATTTCTGGTGTTTCCTGGAGGAATTTTTATCAGTCCTAATTCTCTGATTGGCCGGCCTGCTGATATGGTGGCGGGGCTGTTTGCCCTTTCGGCGGAGGAGGCCGTCGTCGCGCTCCACCTCAAGGCCGCCACGAATTGGTGGGACATAGTCAATCACTCTGCCGCTTGGCAGGACCGTATTTTCCATGTCCTCGCTGCGCTTTACGGGATCGTCGCCATTGTTGCTCTTGTAACTATTCACGCCCTTTTGATTTGCTTTTGTTTTGCATCGACGTTAATTTTTATGAAGCTTTGGCTTTTCCAGGATAAAATCAAATAACGGAATGAATTTTTTCCCACAAATCCAATCTGTCGAAGTTAAATTTTTTATCTTTATGGTATACTTTCATTATAGTATTGGAATTTGGCATCGTGGGAATACTTCTCGTGCATTCGATGTCATTGTTTTTTAATTATATTTGTAGAATCTTCCAAGTTTGCTATGAAATATCTTGTTGGCAGTTAATCGAATTGATTTTGTTATTTGCATTGCCTTGTACTAGGTGCAACTGGTTAGGATACAGTTGAGAGTACCCGAGTATGGTTGGACGACTCAGAAAGTATTCCATTTTCTAAATTTCTTAGTCAATGGAGGTTTGTATCATGTGCATTTAGTTCGTACTTCTTAAATCAGATTCAATTTTTCTATACCTCACCTGACGAATGTTCTTTTATAGTTTCTTAGTTCCTTGTCATGTAAATAATTATTATGTTTTGTTGTTTGTTAGCTCGCTGCCTTGTGTTTGTATTTCGTCGGGATGTTCAGAAGTTGGTTCCAGAGGTATCGATTGCATTCCATTCTCTTCTCGTCGGGATGGGCAAGATTAATGTTGGAGTAATAATATGTTCTGATTGTTTTTTTTGTTGGGAAGATTACACATCACGTGTTGCTTGATTTGCCAAGTCTTGCGTTTTTCACGACGTATGCGCTGCTTGTACTGTTCTGGGCAGAAATTTACTATCAGGTTCAACCTAGATCCTTTCATTATGATTTGCTTGCTTTGATTGCGATATTCTATTTGACAAAATATTTACTTTCAAAATATGGCAGGCTCGTGCTGTATCTACGGACGGTCTGAGGCCCACCTTTTACACAGTGAATGGTGTTGTTTATTTCATTCAGGTGAACAATCTTGCCCATTTTTAATCTGGTGTGAGGTAGATGATAGGATCATGTGATTTCATTTTTAAGTTCATTAAATTTATCGTTCTATACTTTTATACAAAGATGCATTGTCATGCGACAGGGTTCTTTGATTTTGAGAATGGGCTGCTTTAGAAATGAACACCTAGATCATATGAAGTTCATTAATTAGATCTCTTCTAGATAGGAATTTATTCGAGTTATCATAAAGGTTCTTTGTTTGTGAGTTGTTGTAGTGACTGTACTGAACCTGCTTTGTTTATGTTCCACCTATGACCTATCTACAACCGCAGTTCTTGAATGCATTTATACTTTTTTCTCTTAGACAATGATATCACTCTTTGGGTGCAAATGTATTATAAAATTTCTTTATTTATAGAACCATTATATTCCGAATGATTGGCAAATTCCGGTTTCTACTCTTGTGGAAGTCATTCTCCTTTGATGCAACACCCTGTGCTATGACGATGGATTTCAATTAAAAGATATTGATTATGTTTGCAAGATGCAACACCTAAAATATAAGCTATCTTAGTAAATCGGTAGGGTGCTGGCTGTTTCAAATTCAAACATTTCATATAGAACTTATTTTGTCAAATGACCTTTCTTGTAATTTGTTGCAGATGATTCTATGGTTGGCTCTGTGGTGGAAGCCTGTACATGTAGTGGTAGTTTTATCCAAGATGTTCTTTGCAGGTTCATTACATTAATCTTGTCTACATGTATCGGTTTTTTTTTTCATTTTGTTTGAGGAACCTGAAATTTGCAGGTATTTCTTTATTTGCTGCCCTGGGATTTCTTCTCTATGGTGGAAGGTATATTTTCCTCCCTTAGACAATTGATTTGTACCTTAGTCAGACTTACCAATTATTTGACCCCTTGACTACTTGACTAATGACAACCTTATCTAAACTATGAGAGGGGAGAGGGTATGATTTGTAGTGTCAACCTGTTGACGCTAGTGCCTGCCATGAATCGGTCTGTATGACTTTGCAAGATTCTATAATTGTAGTGCAGAGTCGTTTTATAAAATTCTCAAATGTTGTCTGCATCTTTTCTTCCTGGAATCTGGTTTGCAAAGTTTATTTTGAACCTATTTGTATGTCATTAATGTACGGTTAGTTTTGTGGATTCATATTAAACCTGAACCTGAACCTGAACCTGATCCAGATGTCTTCTTTGTGAAGGTTATTCTTAATGCTACAACGATTCCCCGTGGAGTCAAAAGGACGTCGCAAGAAACTGCAGGAGGTATGGTGTGGAGTATGGACTAGTGATGGTTGATTTATTTCAGGAAATTTTTAAGTTTCTTTTTCTTGTGGAGTTTTTCTTATTTGGTTGTCCACGTTCTAATTCCCCCTTGCTTACTCAGGTTGGCTATGTAACCACAATTTGTTTTGTGTGTTTTCTGGTTAGATGCATTATGGTAAGTCCTATTCTACTCTTAAGATTCAGATTGTTTGTTTTGTGTTTAGTCCAACTTGAAATGATGTATTGATTATTTGGTTTGTGTTCTAGACTTCTACTCATCTTTGACTTTGAAAATCCTTGTTAGTTCAATTGGTAAATTGCTTATTGGTCATGAAGATAACTCTGTTTATATTTTGACGGTCATGTAAGATATTCTGAAATTGATAATAAAACCATTCCAAAGAAATTTGGTTTGCAAATCATTCCTGAACTCAACCCCATCTAGGTAGTTGACTAAAGGTATGATAAATTTCAAGTTCAGAAGCATTGTGTTATTTCCGGCAATTAACCCCAAATAAGTTCAACAGAATGCACCAAAATAGATCAAAATGGTGTGTTGTCCCCGAAATTCTACTTATGCTTTACAGATGCATGTAGATCACATTGTACCGGGAGTTGTATTTCACAATATTTGGAAATAGCCAAATGTCTTTCCCATATTAGAAGTTACCTTGAATTCTGGTCTTAAATGGCATGGCTGGTGTCTCTGGACAGAGGGTTGTCAGTTGTGATATTCTTGTGTTCTAGGATGCTTAATAAAACAATTCTGTATTGTCCCTCATATTTGCTATGCACCCTTCTCTATATGTATGCACATGTTGGTATACCAGTGTTCTTGTTCTGGCTGCGTTCATCTTCATATAAAATGTACATCCTCTTTTTTGTAGTCTTCGATTTGAGTCAAATCTTCCAGTTTTTGCTTCCTGACTTTGTTTCTTCCATTGTGACACATCCTACAGATGTGCTTTGATGCATTTGACCCAGCTGCTGATCTAGATCTTCTGGATCATCCTATCTTGAATTTTATCTACTATCTGGTAGGATTCCAGATGCTCTTTATTTTGAGAATTACTACTGATTTGTCACTCATGCTCGTCATACCCTGATTTATTTTTGTCACAACAGACATGTTTCCTCGGTTTCTTTAAATCTGGTTCTTTTGGTGTTGAGAAATTTGTTCTGCTATATTGTACTACAAATTTGGTAAAGAAGCCTTATGTTAAGAGTTGTTTGAATATTGTTTTTTCAATTTCATGCACTTGCACCTAATGTAACAATACACATGTATTTTGGTGACTAAAGAAAATATATGTAAAATGAAACATTAATCTTCCTTAAAATAGTGAAGCTTGTTGTACTTAAGCAGTACTATGTCTAAATACAGTGTTCCGGAAATGTAAACTTCAGCTTTATTTTCTCATTCAGAAAGTCTTAGATGCTTGAATATATATTGAATGCTGAAGGAAGCCAGTTTGACAGAATCATAGTGTGTGGATGTGCTCTCTTGTTTATTTCCACTACTAGTTCTTATGCTACTTAGTTCTGTGATTGTGATCTTGTTGTAGAAGGTGTGATGTGGTTAAGAAATGGTTTTGCAGCTGGTGGAGATATTGCCGTCAGCACTGGTGCTCTTCATATTGAGAAAACTGCCTCCGAAACGTGGGATCACACAGTATCATCCTATCAGGTGACAAAGCCTAGTGCTGGACATGGTTGGATATGAGGGGCTGCGATATGATGAATTTGGAGCAGAAGTGTGATGATCAATCATTTTAAGCTGTGTCCATATCCAACCCTCTCACTCGCAGTTTACAAAATTTCTCTCTTTGCTTTCGAATCGTCAAAGTGGAAAATGTACTTTTGAAATTAGAAGTGCATAATCTGTTCTTTTGCCCTCTGTGTATGTGTTTGTTAGCCGAGTTGAATACCATTGATTATATTGGTTCATTTGTTATTGAGTTTAGCCTCAAGCTTTCTTTACCGAATGCAATTATTATTAATTACACTACATATAATATAAAGTTTTCTAGGGCAAAGTATTCTTTGAGAGACCAATTTTATTCATATTTGATTTGACAAGACATGTTCTTGGGGTCGTCAAGATATGTTTCAAAATATACACCATTTTGGTGTTTGTATGTGTGTTTGTAAATACATAACTATTTGTGCAGCCAGTAAATATACGTACACAACAGAATGTATGTGGATGTTTTGGAATAGGCTAATTTGCTAATAATAATTATGTGGATGTTTATCAAGCTTCTTTGTACAAAGTTATTGTACAAAAACATCGACTCATGATCTACGGATAATTTAGCTACGTTGAGAAAATTGAGAGCATTAGCAATGATGCGGTTTTGACATCCAACCGCTGTTTAACACTATTCATGTGCCTTACACCACTCTCGTCCAAATCTCCTCCATGCAAGAATGCGGTTTTGACATCCAACTGCTGTAGTTCCCAATTATACACAACCGCAACTAGAACTGAATTTTGGCTGCAATGAGGAAAAATAACATACTCCCACAGAGATCCTTTAAGTAAGAAGAAATGTGGGAGAAAAAGGCATGGTGCCAACAACTATTATTCATCTTCTGATGTTAAAATCATAATCCAACTCTGAGCAATTCAACTGGTAAATAGAGGAACTACAAAAAAGGGAAAAAGAAAAGATCCAGCCAGAGGTTTAATACTCCACAATAAAAGGAGGTTTCTAATGGTACATTCGGCACTACTATACTTCTGAAATCAAAATTAGGAGACTCTATTATAAACTTGCCACTTCTCAAGAGACTCGAATTTCAGGAGTACATAACACCCATCTTTTTTGCAAAGTCTTCATCGTCGTCTTCTTCTTCATCAACGTATTCCTCTACAGCATCTCCATTCTCACCATCCTCATACATTGCGTAATCCTCCCCACCCATTTGTTCATAATCGGACTCCCCTTCTTTCTGCTCATAGGGTTCAGATTCCGGATCCTCACCAAGTTCACCATCTTCAGCTTCTGGCTTACCCTCTCCTGCCTCCATCGTTTGAACTGACATAGGCTTATCAACTTCCTTATGATTTCCAACTTGAGTAATGGGCTCCTCAGTTGCACCCTCTCTTTCTTCCTGGACTTTCTCCCCTGTGACACCCTCAGCGCCCGATGAATTCATACCCACGATAGTTCCACTTGTTTCACGTTTCTTCCGCTTTAGAATCTCTTGTAGTGGCTTAGGTCCTTCAAATGAAAGATCATTTTCACTATGTTGATGCCAATCGCTCACACTTTTTCTCTTGCCAAGTGATTGTTGATCGGTCTTGTCCTGTCTACTAGAATCAGCATTTTTCTGGTTCTTCAGTTCTGCTAGGCTTTTTGGTTTAGCAAAATCACCGTTATTCTCACCTACAAAGTCTCTTCTTGAGTCTGGACCTCGATAGTTCTTTGCACCACCATCGGAAGCTTCTTCGGGCCTTCCTTTTATTCTGTCATGGATTCTTCCTGGTGAGGAGATACGATCAGTAGTCCTAATCATATCCCTGTTGTTTGGAGAAAACGATCTTTCAGGAAGTCGTATTCTCCCTCGAAGGCGACTTCCATGAGAATTATCCCTCGAGGTATTTCGTTGCTCCTCCCTATGTCCCCAGTAGCTTCTCTCTCTTACATGCATGTCACGGGCATGTTCATGATTAATGACAGATCTTAAACCATTAGGCTTCTTATGCTTTGCTAGACGGTGTCTGAGATCATGCTCATCAACTTGACCATGATTCTCTTGCCGACTATATGGCCTCCTTTCATGATAAGACCCTCCAGACATCCTTTCAGACGAAGCTCGGTGCTGCTCCCAAGCATACTGTCCCTTACGGTGCTCAAGTGAGTCATAACCATGACGACCCTGATAAATATCATCATCAGTAGCAGCAATCAAGCTGTAGTCAGCAGAGCGATTAATTTCATATTCACTCCCACGTTCATGTTCTCTGGACATCCCATATCTATCTTCACCTGGATAGAACTCAGAATCTCTTCCCACATCGTCTACAAGAACATCAAATCCAGGAGAAGGCTCCCTTGATACTTCTTCTGCATCCTTGTTGTACATGCTTTCAGGTTCATCGAGCAGGTGAGATTGCTGAGCACGATTGGACCAGCTGCCTGGGTGCCCATTAGATACAGGAGTAGCAGTCCTGTACCCGGAGAATACATTACCCCCTGATGTTTGTGGAGCCTTCCTGCTTACAGCAGATTCGAATCTAGGAACAGTAGATTCCACTGCAGGCAGTGGTTTTAGCCGTGCAGTATCATTGAGTGATTTGGCTACATTCATAGGTGTAACCTTCTGTTGCAAAGGCTTCTCAACTCCGCTGGAAGGCTTACTAATATTTGCATAGTCAACAGAAGATCCTGTTACTGGAACATGTATGGCTTTGGTATTTGAGGCATTTGGGGCATGAAGAAATGGGCACCAATCACCTTTTAAACAGTGCCCTTTTTGAAAAAATACGCATGCTGCGGATGGCTTGGTGAAAAAGGCATTTTGGCCATGTGATGCAGACCCTGTAACAGCCTGAGGCACAGGTGCAGAGGGTCCAGCAGATGTTGGCCCTTGGGTTCCCAGCAATCCTTCAAGAGGCTGAAGAGAAAAAAGTACAGAGATAGAAAGGATATCTTATTAAGCAGCACAATGCAACAAAAATACTAGATACATCAAGTTCAGGCTCATCCAAGAAAAGTCATCACTAAAAGGAATATATTTATATGAGAACACATATCAGACTAACCGGATGACGGAACGCGCACTTCGGATTCATGCAGTTGCCATGTAACCAGTACCAACAGTCTCTTGGATTCATCCGTGCAACATCACTATGGCGGTACTCACATTCGCTTCCCTGCAGGAAGAATTCAAATATATAAAAATCATTGATGTGGAATTTTGGTCCATGGTAAACGACATCATCACATCACTCAATCTTTGAATGCACAAAACTGAATTTAAATGTAATCTGAAATCCAATAAGAAATCAGTTGTTTCAGAACTGAATACAAGTACATATCATATTAAAGAAATTCCAATTAATTATTGCATCAAGAAATTTTCAAAGGAGAAACACTACGAAGGATAAAAATTCCTGGACTACAGAATCAAAAATTGACTGGCATGAATAATCTGGGCAAGGAGTTGCTTTCGAATATAAGAATACATCTTTACAAAACTTTACCCAACTCCCACAAGGATAAAATTACAAGATATAAAGCAATCAACAAGCATACACAGAACATAATCTATAACCATATTTTCAGTAAAGGGATGTATTGTTGCACAGAGGGTGTCATGATTAAAATGGGTTTTATCTACTAGCTCAGCAAAATTTTATCAAATGGCAAGAAAATGTAGTAGATCTTAGAAATAAATGAATTTATCCTTCATATATCAACATAATTATTCATCTTCCTTCCTCGCACTAATCATCCATTCCACTAATCAAGAAAGGAAACTAAGGCACAAAACAGCAACACATAATCTACAATTTTCATAGGTAAATTAGTCATTCGGTCCTCCATACCTTCCTTAACCCAAGCATGTTGTGAGTTCAGCACTTTTAATGATAACATGAAATTCTGATGCGCACAGATAAAGACGTGAATGCAGGAAAAAAGAGATCAAACCTATGTATGTAAAACTCGTCATTTTCCCAAGGCCAAACTACAAGCACTATCCTAACCGAAATTAACCAACATTTGAAAATGAATCCCAAATTAAGGCCCTAATCTTTCACTAAATTCCGAGAATCTACGGGAAAACATTACAATCCTCCCCAAGGAAGATCTAATTCTCAGCGGAATTATTAACAAAAAATCGAATTTGGCCGTATTCAAATAAATCACAGGAAATGTGGAAAATACAAATAGAAAACAGGACACTGTAAAAATATCGCAGAAAGGAAAAAGGACCTTTTTGCAAGTTAAAGGCGAAGCAAGAAAGTAAACACAATCGGTGCTCCTCTTGAGCAGTTCTTCCTCAGCGGAGGGAGGGTGAGATTGAGATTGAGATTGAGATTGAGGCGCAGAAGTCGCCATGTTTTCGATCCTTAAGCAGCTCGAAAATCAACAAAAAAATATATGTATATGTATGTTAATCTGATGGATCTAGGGTTTTAATTGTTGAGGCGGCTGGTCTCAGAGGTAGGGTTCCTCCTAACAGTGTTTCGCCCCCTTTTGCGGCATCAAATACAACCTCCTAGGGCGATTACGCTGCTTGCGCCACTCAAGGTCAGGGAGAGGAGAGGATAGAGAAGGTGAGCTAGGACGACAAGGGAGATGAGAAGAAATAATGAATGTGTGTTCTATATATAATACCTGATCTGCTCCCTTTTTATCACTCTTTAAATATTTACATCAAAATTTTGAATTCAATTATTGCCTATATTAGTTTTCAATTTTTTGTTGTTATCAATCCATTAATGCTACGTTCGGTGTAACTAAATCGCCTACTCCATCCTTATTACTTCTTCTCGTCCCATAAGAATATATTCTTTTTAGTGTAATTTTTGTTCCATAAAAATATATAATTTTTAAAATATTTTTTTATGAAGAATGAGTATCATTTAATTAGAACTATGGACGGATAGTGGAACGGCACATACTTTGTGGATTTACAATAAGGTCCGTTTTCTTTGTGGATTAATAGTTTGATTGCGTACCAATTGAGCGTGTGTGTTATTGGGCTACGTTTTAAATGTTTGACTAGTAAGTACATTAATGATAAGTTAGAGGTAATTAAGTGAATCCATTAGATTTTTGGTTGAGCTCTTGCCTTGCCTTGCCTTTGGGTTATGTGAGTTTTTTGGTTTTGTAATGTTGAGAGAAAAGCAGCTGATAATAGAAAAGAATTGGCCACTCGTTGAGCTCTTCAAATCATTGGTTGCTAACTGACCGTTTCGAAGAAGCGTGACATATGACATTGCTCTAAGATTGTACTAACTGACAAACAAACAAACCCAACTCTACGATCTTGCCTTATGTTCTAAAAGGGTACCAAAATGGATGTCAAACTAACAGAAGCCACACTAGGTCATATTATGTCATGGTGAGCTTATATTTCGCCACCTCTGCTCGCAACAAAAAAATTGCACTAAATTTGTTCTAGATCTTAGCTCTCTGATGTCCATCTAGCAGGCTGTAAGCTGCGTGGCGCGCTGCCAAACTTCTCCAAGCCGGACTCCCTGGCCACATTGGACCTATCGGACAACTATTTCACGACTGGGATTTCGAGTTTCTTGGCAAACATGGCTAGTTTGCGGACTGCAAAGATCTCCAACAACTTGATCAAGGCTGATGTCTCCAAAATGAGGTTGCCTGGCCAGATTTCAGCTCTTGATCTCCATTCAAACCGCCTCTTTGGCTCCCTATCGAGGATACTAAGCAGATACATGGAGGTCGTGGATGTGTCCAACAACCAGATCTCTGGCAGGATTCCTGAATTCGTCGTGGGGATGAAATTGAAGGTGCTGAACCTGGCAAGCAACAAGATATCAGGTCATATTCCAGATTCAGTTTCAAACCTTGCGAAGCTGGAAAAAATCGACATTTCAAGAAACCAGATAACGGGAACAATCCCAGCTAGTCTGGGAACTTTTCTGCAGCTGCATTGGTTAGATCTGTCGATAAACAGGCTTACTGGAAGAATCCCAGACAGTTTGTTAGGAGTCAAGGCGCTGAGGCATGCAAGCTTCAGGGCAAACAGATTGTGTGGGAAGATCCCACAAGGAAAGCCATTGAACATATTCCCACCAGTTGCATATGCTCACAACTTGTGCTTGTGTGGAAAACCATTGCCACCTTGCAAGAGTAAAATGAAGAGAAAAATGGGTCAGTGATATGCTGAGTCTCTACTCTCTATGCTCATTATCCCATGAGCACAAGTTAAATTATCTTTTTTATCTTGTGAGTTCAGGTACACAAGTAACTTACCATGCTCTTCATTCAAAGGACTCCAGCTCAAAGTTAATCAAGTTTTCACATTAACCAACTTTCTGCAAATTGATAAAATAGGTTTTGGGGAATTGAATCATTCTTTCTTATTCATATGTTGCAAATATACACGCCTCTTTATAGGCTCACAAGACTAATTACATTTAAGGTAAGTTTCATTACCTTAACCTAATTTCCTATACATGGTAAATATCAATTGATAATCTTCCTATTAATTGTTATTGTAGGAAAATCCTCCTCTTGATTGCTCGTGATATTCTCGTGATCTTCTCATTCCAACACTCCCCCTCAAGTTAAGTGATGGGATCACCAATGCTTAACTTGTCCAATACACTTCGAAAAGAGTTTGAGTTCACTGCCTTTGTCAAGATGTCTGCCAATTGATCTTCTGACTTGACATAGGGCAGCTCCACTATCTTTGCATCAATTGTATCCTTTATGAAGTGTCGATCCACCTCCACATGTTTCGTCCGATCATGTTGGACTGGATTTTCTGAGATACTAATGGCAGCCTTGTTATCGCACAACAATCGACACGGTTGTGTGGATTTGAGTTTGAGTTCTGTCATTAATCTCCTGAGCCATAGTACTTCTGTCAATCCACTCTTGATTCCTCATAATTCTGCCTCGGCACTCGACAATACTACTACCTTTTGCTTCTTACTTCTCCATGTCACCAAGTTACCTCCTATAAAGGTGAAGTATCCTGCTGTTGACTTTCTGTCATTCGGATTTCCTGCCCAATCTGCATCAGTATAACCATGTATTTCCAAATGCCGATGTTTTTTGAACAATACTCCATGACCTGGGGTACCCTTCAAGTATCGTACTATTCTCAACACTGCCTCCCAATGTTCTTCTTGTGGGGCATGCATGAATTGACTTACTATCCCAACAGCATATGCAAGATCTGGCCTGGTGTGGGATAAATAAATGAGTTTCCCAACCAACCGTTGATACCTCCCTCGATCAGCGAGTTTGGCTCCTTCACGAATCTTTAGTCCATGATTCTGGACCATTGGAGTATCCACTGGTTTGCAATCAATAATTCCGGTTTCTGCCAATACATCAAGCACATATTTCATCTGGTTGATGAAGATCCCTTGCTTTGATCTAAGTACTTCTATCCCCAAAAAATACTTTAGATGGCCAAGATCTTTCATCTCGAATTCCTTGGACAGGTTCTTCCTCAGCTGCTCTATTTCTTCCTCATCGTCACCAGTGATAATCATATCATCAACGTAAATAATAAGGCACGTGATCTTACCATCCTTCTTTTTTAGGAACAAGGTGTGATCTGAGTTGCTTTGGCAGTACTCATACTTCTTCATTACGTCAGTGAATCTTCCGAACCATGCTCTCGGAGATTGCTTGAGGTCATACAGTGTCTTCCTGAGTTTGCAAACGTCCCCATTTTTAAAGTCCCTCGTAAATCCAGGTGGGGGGACCATATAAACTGGTTTGGTCAATTCTCCATGTAGAAAGGCGTTCGTCACATCAAACTGGTGTAGCGGCCAGTCCCGGTTGGCTGCTATCGAGAACAGCACTCTCACTGTATTGATCTTCGCAACTGGTGAGAAGGTTTCTGCATAGTCGACGCCATAGGTCTGTGTATATCCTTTTGCTACGAGTCTCGCCTTATATCGGTCAATAGATCCGTCGGGCCTTCTTTTGATTGTAAACACTCATCTACATCCTACTGTTGTCGCCCCTTTTGGTAGTTCACTAACTTCCCAAGTCTTGTTCTTTAGCAAAGCATCCATCTCTACAAACATGGCATCTCTACAATGTTTAACTTTCCATGCTTCCTCGGCTGTATAGGGGATTTCTTCTTCCTCATAGAGTGCGGCTTCAAATGCCCTAGCCATTTTGTCCAGGTTCCCCTTCACAAAGTTGGCCACAGCATACTGGTTCCTTCTGCCCGTCCTTTCGGGTGAGAATCTCTTCGGTGGAATTCCACGATTGCTTCGTGGTGGGAGGATGTATCGATCAGTATTCTCGTCAAGAGTAGTGCTTTCTTCAATAGTTTCTGTAACAACAGGGTCAGCAGTGCTATTCTCTTGAGAAGTATAAGAAATTACCTCATATGCCTCGGATATCGGTTGAGGTGAGATACTTTGACGCGGTTGAGAGGGCTCTATAATGGTTGAGACCTGCTCAGCGACAGCACTAACTGGCTATGTTGGATGAACGGTGGAGTGATTTGACTCGGGCACAAACCAACTTAGGTAGTCTACTTCATTGTTTGACTCACTCTCCCCCTGACTACCAAGGTGGTGTGGTAATAAAACTCTGTTTCTAAGAAATTGACATTCATTATGGTGACAACTCGTTGCGTGGTTGGGTCATAGCAACGATACCCCTTTTGGTTAACCCCATAGCCCATAAAAATGCATTTGGTAGCACAAGGTGACAATTTTGTTCTCTCATATTTTGGGATATGGACATAAACGGTACATCCAAAAACCTTTGGTTGAAGGTTAAGATGTGTAGGTATTTTGGTGTGTTTGGAGAGGACGTCAAGAGGTGTTTTTTTGTTTAGAATTTTAGTAGGAAGTCGATTTATGAGGTAGATCGAAGTCGTAACTGCTTCGGGCCAGAAGTGTGTGGGGACTTTGGATTCGAACATCAAGGCTCGGGTTATTTCGAGGATGGTTCTGTTTTTTCTTTCAGCTACTCCATTTTGTTCTGGAGTGTAGGGGCAAGTGGTTTGGTGGATTAGGCCTTTTTCAGTGAAGAATTCCGTCATTTTATGGTTCACAAATTCCCTCCCATTATCGGATCGAAGGGTTTTTATCGTGGTTTGGAACTGGGTTTGGATAAGGTGAAAAAACAAAATAAACTTATCTATTACCTCAGACTTGTGTTTTAGAAAATATATCCATGTCATCCTAGTGCAATCATCTACAAAAATCACAAAATATCGCAAATCATTCCCCCCAACAATAGGTGCAGGACCCCACACATCAGCATGAACAAAGGAAAAAATAGAATTCATACAAGTATTTGAAGGTTTAAATGATTGTCTGTGGCTTTTGGCCAAAACACAAGTCTCACAAGAAAAGTCTTTTGGAATAGAGAGTTTAGGAAAAAGTAAACTAAAATAACCAGGGGAAGGGTGTCTCAGCCGTTGGTGCCAAAGCCAAATCTCCCTTTTCGTGGACCCGTGAGCCAGCATCGCACTGCCTTGTTGAGCTATCTCATCCACGTAGTAGAGACCTTGGCTCTCAGTGCCACGCCCAAGTATCTTCCTCGTCCGAATATCCTGCAAAATACAGAAGTCGGGATGTATCAGCAATGTACAGTTCAATTCTTTAGTTACATGGCTTATAGACATCAATCTCTGAGACAAAGTAGGAACATAGAGACTATTTGACAATCTCAAGGTCGGGGATATTTCAATAGTGCCTGCCCCAGCCACGGTAATTAATTCGCCACTAGCAGTCTGTATGTAGGTTTTAGTGATACTACTAAAACTAACAAAATCACTCTTATTAGGTGTCATGGTGTCGGTGGCTCCACAATCAAACATCCAACCCATTTTTTCATCCACACTATCTCGTTTTACTGTGTATGCAGCGGAAATATGGTCCAAGGGCTCAAATCGATTTTTCAATGGAATAGGACTAACTTGCACAGTTTTAAAACAATCAGGGGGTTTTTCACAATAATCTATAATCTGAGGGTTGTAATGTAACATATCATATATCTGGGGTTCATTTTGCAATTTATAATATTTTTGAGGCCCTGTATGCAAAAAACGGGGTACTGGCAGTAATTTTGGAGATTTTGGGGGAGGGTTATGCGAATTAAGGTAATTGGGGGGTATTAGATTGAAATTGGGGTTAGGGTTCTCAACCCCTAACCCGTTACCTCCACGTGCGCCGCTTCCATCCCCTCGGCTGCTCCATGTTTTGCCGGCAAAATTGCCGGCGCCAATCACCCCTCCACCGTTCCCGCCTCCGCTGGGGGCTTCTGGTTCCTCCCTCTGTTTCCCTCGTCCGATTGTATCTCGATTTCCAGCTACTTTGGCCACCTCTTCTCCGGCAGCTATCCCCACCGCCATTTTAGCCTTTGCGGTCTGCCTCTCTTCCCACCACTCGGGATATCCGTGCAATTGGAAGCATGTCTCACGGGTATGCTTTTGCATCCCACACTAGGAACACCACAATTTTGATTTATCAACCGGCTTGTTCCCCGGGCGATGAGCGGTGGTGGTTTGCCTTGGTGGTCCATTTCGGTGACCTGGTCGTGGTCCCTGAGCTACCAGTCCGTGTCCGATTCCCTGCATATCTCCTCCTCCGTGACTATGGGTGACAGGAGTTGAGGATTCCGGTGGCCCTAGTCGTTGTCGGGCCGCCTCCTTTTTAACCCACCCATAGGCAGTTTCTAGCGGAGGGGGCGATACTTCTTTGAGGATGTCCCTCTGGACTCCCTCGTGTTCATCATTCAATCCTGCCAGAAATCGGAGTAGTCTCTTGGTGTTGGTGTAGACTCTGAACTGGTTTATGTCTTTTTCGCAGCAATCGACCGGTTGCTTCTGGCACCGATCAATGTTAATCTGCATCCCGTGGATTTTGCGATAATATGTCTCCAAATCCATGTTCCCCTGATTGTTTGTATTTGCCTTGTCTTCCAAGTCGTATACGGGGTAGAGATCGGCCTCACTCTCGTATGTGGTGGCTAGGCTGTCCCATATTGCCTTTGCCGATTGATGATGGGCGAAGTCTGCAATAATATCGTTTTCGATATTGTCCACGATCCAGGAGAAGACGATTAGGTCTGTTTCCTCCCAATCGTCAAACTCCTTACTTTCCGGCAGTGGTGGAGCCGGTTTTCCGGTTATATGGGAGTAGCCTCTCCTGCTCCCTATCGCAACTTTCATTAGTCGCGACCATAACGGGTAATTTTCCCCATTAAGCTTGAACGCTACTATCACGTTCTTGCTTGCTCGTATCTTACTGCTTGCTGATTCTGATTCTACTGCTGGTTTTTCGTCGTCTGGCATATTTTGTTTCTGATTTGAATTGTTTGCTCACTGATTTTGGTTGATTTTGGTCGGGATTGGTATTGGGCAATGATGATAGAACAATCTGAGCCCTCGTTTAACACTGCTCTGAAGCCATGATAAAATAGGTTTTGGGGAATTGAATCATTCTTTCTTATTCATATGCTGCAAATATACATGCCTCTTTATAGGCTCAGAAGACTAATTACATTTAAGGTAAGTTTCATTACCTTAACCTAATTTCCTATACATGGTAAATATCAATTGATAATCTTCCTATTAATTGTTATTGTAGGAAAATCTTCCTCTTGATTGCTCGTGATATTCTCGTGATCTTCTCATTCCAACACAAATAAAGATCAAATTATGACTTACCATATTCTTCATTCAAAGTACTTACCATATTCTTCACTCAAAGTTGATACATTGAAAAGATAAATGATACGCAGGCAAAATTAACCAAAAAGCCACAGTATATCCGTAGAATGAGGAAACCCACCAAATGCACCATTTCTCTTTCACAAAATTTCCTCAAAACAATATCAGCAGTGCACAAGTGAAGGTAGATATACAAAAGCTTGAAGCAAATTAAGCATCATAAGGCCTAAAAAGCTATCCTAATTGCCTATATTTAGCATTCAACTGTCCTGGTGGACTATTCATCATATTCTATTTCTTCCTATTTGATCTCTTCATCAATTATATCATCCTTAATCTCTTTCTCAGATGTCTCCTTTGTTTCATCCTTGACCTCATCTTCAGCTGCATCATCCTTGACCTCTTTTTCAGTTGCATCATCCTTAGCCTCATCTTCAGCTGCATCATCCTTGACCTCATCTTCAGTTGCATCATCCTTGACCTCATTTTCAGTTGAGTCATCATCATCCTATATATAAATAAACACCCTTATCAACAAAGGCAAACCATATAAACATATCTACCACATAAATAAACCAAAGCAAGGAACATACTTGCTCATTTTCAGCTTCAGATGCCTTTTGATACTCTGCTTTAAGCTCTGCAGCTCTATCAGTATACACTTTCTTCTCCTATATATCAAGTAGGAAATACAAGTCAGTGAAGAATCTCACATTAGTTCACCACAACACACTAACACTTGTGAATTCAGACTTACATCATCATTCATTGATTTCCACTTCTCACCACCTTCCTTTGCAACCTAAAAAACAAACAAAACAAATTCTTATGGAACTCAAATGACTGAAACCAGAATCATGTTTCTCAGATAGTTCACACAGTTATCACACACACTACAGCATTACCGTGGCAACACTCTTGCAGTCAGGATTAGCCTCCTTGAACGATTTCCTAAAGTCATTCCTACAAACCATTCAAATACTAACATATTAACAACAGCACAAGACCGGTTCATATAAACTCATAAAACATATTCAAGGCAGGTGATCAGCGCATACATGAACAAGAAGAAAGCAGTGGGAGGCCGCTTCTTCCCGTTTGGATTTTTGGCCTTCTTTGGCTTCGAATCAGTTTGTTTTGTCTTCTTTCTGCATCATTTTAGGTGTTAATTAGCATTCTAAATCTATATTCTCATACATAAACCAAAGAGACATAATTTTAGCTTTGGAAAATTACTTCTCTGCTGATGCCTTCTTCTTCGTCTCAGCCATTTCCACAACCTGAGACTCTACATAAATAGAGATCGATAACTAAACAGCAATTCACACCACGAAATAAACTTAAACCAACAGCATAACGCACATAGATTCATTTTTTTTGAGAAAAATAACTACAACAGGAAATAAAAATACAGAAAATGAAATACCTAAATTCATCTTAATCTTAGCATCAAGGCTACAGTTGTGGAAGCTAATCAAAGCTACCGCCACATCCTTGTGGCATTCCTCGCTGCAAAACGTTCTCTCGTATCAAGTAATAATAGAAAAACAGACTAAAACCTACAGATTGACTTACAAAAGTAAGATTAACGGAGAAGAAGAGTACCATTTGGTAAAGGCGCTGCCGTCTCTAGCGCGTTTGAGAGAGGCGGATTCAGCCTCCACTCTCTTCCTCTGTCTCGAGGCGTTGGATGATGCTGCGCCGCCCGCCATTTACAGATCTGTAGTTTACGAAAAATGAAGGAAAAAATTGAAGGCGAGATTACTGGGTTGGACTTAGACAGACTTAGATGGGTGTATTTATACTCTCAGTGATAGAAGATGGAGAATCAGGAGGGAAGGCTGCAAAAATTTGTTTAGTTTTCAATTTTAGAGCCAATCTTCAATTTGAGTATTTGGCGCCAATTTTTTGTATTTCGGTTCAAAAGTGTAAAATGAAAAATTGATTTCGCGGATCGATGATTTGGCCACAGCCACACAGCCACAGCCAAAGCCAAAACCGTTGGATATAAGAGCATCTCCAATGGTTCTGGACAAGCCATAGGCCAGCGATAGGCTAGCCACAACTCCTCCTGCCACATCATCAGCACTTAAAAACTCCTCATGCCACATTATCAGGACAAGCAACTGGACAAGCAATAGGCTAGCCACAATAAATAAAATTATAAAAAATTAATACTTACTAATCACACAAAATACGGAATTAAATTTACGACACAGATACGGGAAAATTCAATAATAACATTTAAATTTAAAAAAGTACATTAATTAAAAAAAATTACATTAATTGTACAGAAATTAAGATAAAGAGAAAACTCGTTAAAACAAGTGGTGCGAATGAAAATGACGTGCAAATCGCGTATATATAGTGTTTCGGGAATTAAATAAAAAAATAAAAAATCGGCTGGCCGATCGCTCGCCGGTCGGGAGCCTGCAATGGCGGCCAGCGCCCGAAAATCGGCGTGCGCTCGCCATTTTTCTCGCCAATTTGCCGCTCGCCTGCTGCAATGGTTCGGCCAGCGCCGGGAATCGGCTAGCCGGTCCGCTCGCCGCCATTGTGGATGCTCTAAGAGCATGATTATAACTATGACTAAAATAGTATCCTTTCATTTTCATTACTTAGCTGGTCATATAAAAGCATACATACAATTAGATGAAACCAAAATTAGACAATTCTATTTTAAAAACCATTTTCTCTCTAGACCTCATTCACTTCACTAGTATTATTTTAATTATACTAGTATTTTTTTCTATCTTTCTCTTACATTATTGATTATGTACTATTAAAATTTATATCATTCCAAAAATGTCTTTTTTATGAGACTACAATTAGAAAGCTATGAGAAAACTACAGATTACGAGCAATAACATTTCTAAAAAATGCCACGAGATCTGGATTTAGCAAATTGCAAAAATTCCAAAGCGTAAGTGTTGCTAATGGTACAAGAGCATAGCTAAAAAAAAGTCATAAAAGAAAGCACAACAAGGAGTAAATCTAGAGGTCCCATCTTTAATTGTTGGACACAATACCCTATATATCTCCTCTCTTCTCTACCTCTACCATCAATATCCCCTTTTCTTTAGCTTGTGCAATATGCACCACAAAGCCGCCTTTCGAACCATCCAAGAATCCTCAAATGGATGTCAGTCAAGTCAATCAGCTCATAAAGACTGGGCCTCAATCATCGCATTACGGATTCTTTCACGAAAGAACGACCGCCAGATCTGAGCGTAGGTGAGAAGCTCATGTTAATGATAAGAAAGAACCATATGGGAAAGAGAGAGGAAGCTTGGCTTACGAGTACTCTAGATGAACATTCATGAACCGAGCATTTTCCAGGCTTTGTGTCAGTGTTACGGAACCTTCAATCACCTGATCTTGCTCCACCTCTATCGGGTCATAGAAGTAGATCAATGTCTGCCAATGTAGCATGTTAAATATAAGTTTTAGTGCAAGACAACGATGAAGGAGTTAAGTGTGATGATTAAAGAAATAAGTTCTAGGTGATTCAATTTCAAGGAATTTGACAGCGTCCGCCACCAACCTATCCCTGCATATTAATTGCAGATGGGATAGGATAAACCTAAACAGGGCTCACATGCTGGCCAACCACAGTGGGTCGAAGGTTGGAATAATACAAGCTGTATATACTGATACAGGTCTAATGTTTTGAAAACATAGTATTAGCAGGAGTTGGCACGATAGGAGGAGAAGAAAGTGCAAGATATATGGGACACCTGTTGCCAATGTGTTGGGGGAGCCTCAGGAGCAGTAGACAGCACAAGCCCTTCACTGGGATTGGCTCGCTTCTTTGTTTTATCAGCTTCCGTAGCTGTATCATCTGGAGCCGCAAGAAGTGCAGGTTGTGCATTGTTGCTCTTGGAAGTGTTTACCGAAGAAGTACCAAACTCCACATCAAACCAGAAAGCAAACCCATGAAATGGTGCTGCAAATGAAGAACAAAATACAGGCTTTAATAGAAAATACATTACACATATCTACAAAGTTACAAAGGTAAACAAAGAATAGTAATTTAATAACTATTTATGTGCTCAGAAAACAAAAAACTTAAAATATCAACCATGAGAAAACGTTCCAGCCAATCAAAGGGGTTAGCACCGGAAAAGTATTACTTGCACATGCAGAAGAGTGCGTAAACAAATGAACTCAAGACGGGATCCAAGAAACAATGGAAGACTATGGGAATGAGGATTTTACCTCGCATCATTGATTTGAATGTAAATCTTGTTGAAACAGTCTGTAGCTCCTCAATTGTAAGGGTCGAACAATCAACATGCTTTACCTGTCGCATAATCAAACAAAGTTGCGTAACTTATGGTTACTGATTGGTTAAAGCAATTGGCAGCATACACAATATTTTTGGGAATTTTAGAATGTCACAATTATAGAAATCCATCAATGCAAATGGTTTGCATAAAATCAGAATGGACAGCAATGTGTTGCAGATATGTTATTAGCGCTCCAGAAAATCAGGGAAATAGCATATATTATAATTGGTTTCTAATATATTGTTAGTTAAGTACGTTAGTCCATAGATGAGTTATGATTATTTTTGTGACCTCATCCATTTGATGCTTCTCTTGATTTCCTTGTTATTTCATTGTGGTTATTCCTTTCCTTTATATAAATCATTGTTTGTTGATTTGAGTCCATTTTCGTTCCCTTTTAAAACATAATGGGAGAACGCAAGATACCCAGGTGATAAGTGGAACATGAAATCATAGTGATGCATTATAGCAGGATCTGAATGCCAGTGAACCATTATCAAGCACTCTTTCATCGGTACAAACTACAAAGCTTTTCGACACGAGTATTTTGATAAGCATAAAGGAGATATAAAACACACTGAGAAAATACCTTTAATAATAACATAAAAACTTGGTTGAAGTTTCATGCAGATGCCATAACATAGAAAATCTCAAAGATAGATACATAGAATAGACAAGGCATCAAAGACATGCATTGAACGACTTACCACATGAGGCCATGTCAATACATTTTCACCACTGATCATCTCAACAGACGGCTCTTCAAATGCACACTGCTTTGCTAATGGCATCATTGCAGACACTACAAAAAAAACATGAACCTTAACACTTGCACTACAAACTCAAAAGATACATGAAACACACTAGTTAAAATGCAAAGAGATATCTTCTTATACACTTTATTTTTCAAATTATATAGTAGTACTACATAAGAGGCTGGAAGATTAACATGTAAGTTTCCCGCAGTTCACTATTTTACCTTATGAATATAAAAAAAAATAAACATATAAAAATATGGTATTGTAAAGACAAGATTGCAAATTGTATTATCAACAAACAGTCAAAGGCATTGGAATACCAGTTCTATGAAAGCATGAATAGTAGAAGATATGACAAACTGAGAAGCCCTAACCAGATCAGACAGGTCCCTTCAGACTATCCAAGTGGAAACTTGGCACTGAACCCCATAAAGTTTCAGGTATACTTAGTCAATTAGATATAACCATTCAACAACTTAAAGTGGACAACACATTCATGAATTTGATCTTTGTTTTCACATCAGAATTAATATAATAAACCAATAGAATGATTATGTAACTCAAAACAAAATTCATAAGGTCCATCTTATTATAAGGCCCCATTTGTAAAAATAGATGTGCCCTCAGTTTGCTTAGCCCTCACAAACTAAACTGATTGACTAGAAGGTCAAAATTCATATTGTTTTGGAGGTAACCCTAGACTGCTGAAGACGTCTGACTGTGTGAAAATATGGAATCAAGAGTTGATGCAAGCTCATTAGTTAATATATCTAGTTTGCATAACCCGGTTTGATCTGGTGATGCATTGAATTTCTTCAGAATAGATCACATAGAAATGAGTTTAATCATGAAGTAATGTTTGAATATAATATCAATTAAGAACAGAACTACTATTTTTCATGCAATTGGTACTTGGTATAACCGTCATATTTACAATCTGATGTTCTACCATATTAACAGATGACTGTGAATTCAATTGTGACTTGGTTTTGAACTGGAATGACTGTTTGTAGAGTAAAGAAGAACTATATCTATAGTTCTATACATGTACATCATATAATATTTGTATGACATTATACAAAGGGAGCACCTTAAGCATACCAAGAAAGTTATCTTAGCCTAGCAATTTTGTATTAGAAGAAAATGCAGCAAATAACTGAATGTTTCGACAAAAGAATTAAAAAGCACTCACTGTCAATTCCATAGACATTGCGCCAAAAATCAACACTTTCACTATATCGTTCTGGATAAGAGACAGGGGCCATGTACAACTGCAAATGTTCAAAAGACAACATTATACTCACTAATCCAGTGAATGTAAGCATAAGAAATCCCCCACTAACTGTAAAATGCCTAAGATGATATTGATGCACATCCCAAGGTGATTGTGCACTAGACTATATCAATAGAAAGTTCTCGCAAACATATATCAATTCATGGTAACAAATACAATTGCAATAAAATAAAACAAGTATAACAAAAAATTAAGCAGAAGCTACAGCCGAAATCCAATCATATCCATGCCATATTCCATCAATGGACCACATGCAGGTTGGGTAGCAACTAGCATGAGAAGGGATAGGATGGAGCAAAGTTATACCGTGGCGTATGATGGAAGGATAAGACCTCCAGGTTTCAACCATCGGTCTCTGGCAGTAATAACACTCCCCAGCATGCTCTGATGATGGTAGAGCAATGCATATACCATATTACCATGTTAGTCCAAAGTTTACACTAGTAATAACTGAAGACTTAAATTTAAAATTGAAATTAATATCAATTGACATGTCGCGACTCAAGACAATGCAATTATACAATTTAACCCAGAAAAAACTGGCAAATGTCATATCACCTCATAAAGAAGCATGTAGCCCATCCATTCAGAAACAATTACATCAACTTTCTCATCAATCTCGACATCCTGTAGTGGACAGCACAATGTAAATGCTCCTACCACCAATATATTATAACAAAAAGACATTTTGAAATTCAAGGACAAGACATCATCACACTAAGAACTTATCAATGTATGGATCAATTTGGACAATTACCTACAAGGATCTAAGGATTATGAAAATTGGTGTTGATAAACAGGAAATACAGAAAAAATTTATATCACGTGATTATGTATCCACCCATACCAAGTACACAAAGTCACAATAGCTATTTATTCTGAACATTCAAGTCAATATCCTCATGCTAAGACCTTGTTATTTATTCATTACCTCCTGGTATCACTTTCAGCAAGATATTATGTTCAAGTTATCTATTATAAAATTTATGTAGTTTGATTCAGCTATAAAAGTTCTCAAATCCAAAACACTGTAACAAATTTTCTATAACAGCTGTTATGAACATTAAAAACAAGATGTAGCATACTTCAACAAATAGCCTACCTCAACTCGTCCATGCAATACAATAACTGTGTCAGACAAGTTGTTAGCCTTGATTACTTCATTTGCCTGGCATGACAGTTTAAATAGTTAGCATCAATCAGAACCACATGGAGACATTTGAATGAAGAATGAATAAGCCAAAGTAAGCTACAAGGCACATGCCAGATGTTCCTTCTTTTTTTGTAAAAATGAAAAATTGAAATGAAAAGTTGTCATTGGAATGCATAAACTTTGTTCCCCAAATCAGAAAAAGCCAAAGGTCAATATTGATAGATGCTATTCTACTTTCAGTCTAGTTTCTATCATCCACATTATAAGCCATCATCAACAGCCTTTCCTCTTTTAAAGCCATTATTTGCGAACAATTATGCATTTCAAATTCTCCCAGGCACCCAGCACACCGCTGGGATTTTCTGAATTCCATTATCCAAATTTTACCACTCAATAGCAGGCAGTATGCCAAAATCTCATTGGGAGAAGACCAACCAAGCATAATCTATATAACATCCAGGTCATCATCAGTCATCACATAATGGTTCTGCTTTCTATTCAACACCCTTTCTCATTAAACAGCTCTATTTTGCAAACAATGGTATTTCAGTGTTCACTCAGCCCAACTGTACAAAAATTCAGCTTCTGTATTAGAAAGTCTTCCCATGAAGATTGAGGGGAAAACAAATTTTAAAGGTTGAATTCCTATAATTATAATTTGCATACATCCTCAAAGGCTCAAACAATCAATATAATTACAATTGAGTTACGGTCATCATTAGACAAGTTTCATTAGGTTAGTTAACTAATTTATAAGCTTATGACTGCATCCAATAAAATTTAATTACAAGGCTTGATTTAAGAATGTATCTTGATTAATCTCAGTTATATCCATTTTCTCATACAAAACTCTTTAAGAATAATCATACTTGACTTTTCTAGTGTAGCAATGTATAAGGACATAAAACACAGGCAGCAATTGCATCACACCTTAGATCCTATAAATCATTTTCTTTTTTAACTCTGCAACGGTGCAGGAACACCAAGAAGCATGTCATTTTTCAAGAGATGTCTGACATGTTCATTTATAAGGTTGAGTGTTTTGAACTCATTATTGGTTGGTGTTAACCCTATTTTTGGTCTATTTGTTGCACAAAGGTAAAATTTGGCTGCTCTTTCATAATAAGCTATAGATTTCGACATTTCGTTAATAAAAAACAGTAAGATTTTATTAAAAGACATGATACTTAGTAGAACGAATTCAAAGAAGTATGAAACGATACAAAGGACTGGTTCATCCCTTAAAAAGGATATGAATCAAGAAAAATTAGCTCAAACTGTATGAGTTATCAAGAGCCTTGGGATATCCCAAAATATCATTCCGTCTAAGTCAACTAGGGATTAGCATACTATTTTTATCTATCTAAACTAATCATCAAAAGTAGGGGACCCTTATTGTACTAGTTAGAATGGAAGAAATTGAAATTTTTTAATGTCCGAATTCTGCACTTAATGCTTTCATATTAAACACTCTCGTAGTCGTAACAATAAGGAATCTTCACATGGAAGTCACAGATTTTTTGTAAGTAGATTGGAAGAAAAGAATACCACAGTATTCAACAAGACAACACGACAATTTGATTGAGCATGTCCCAACAAGTATAAATCAACCATTAAGACAAAAGCACCTGAATTGCAATATTACTGGCATCAACTGCATACACCTGGAAGCAAACATGAAGAAGATATTACAGTCAAAATCTACTCAGAAAATCTCGGACAAAATACCAGTAGCCCAGCAACTTGATCTCATAAATACTTACCGATACCCAATTTCCAAGTAAATTGAAAGTGCAAATAGTTAAAACTAATTTAAGTGAATTATTTTGAGCCCCAATCTCAGAAAAAATGGGCATGTATTTCAAGGTTAACAACTACTATGATTTATGGAGCTTGTCCATCTCAGGGGTCATGGCCGCTTTGAAACAAAATTATGCTTGCATGGAATCTGAGTAGAATTGTCTGAAAAACTTGTGTTAATTTTGCAGAACGCAAATACAATATGAGAAGTATACAAAGCACTACAATTGGCAATATAGAGATTCTTTTTATAAATCCATGTTTAATGTCCAGGGTTCTAGTTGAGCATTTTAAAAATCATACACTGGATTTAATCTACATATATGAATATCTGGGCTTGTAGAAAAAAGCATACATAATTACAACTTGAAGGTCGCAGTACTTTCTGGCAGAATAACCATATAGTATATGACAAAATCACATTTTTCAGTAAGATCCAGTGTCTTGACAGGGTCAGTGACTCAGTAAATAGTAAGAGGATCATACCCGCTTTGCTCCAGCCTGGGCACAAAATATAGAGAGAATTCCGGTGCCACAACCAACATCAAGAACAACCTGAAGTACAAGAACCACCATTCAAGTTGAGAAAATTTAAAATTCAGCAATTAGACCCCAGGAGTTGACAACTTTAGCCAGTATATCATTTAAGAGGGAACATAGAAATTAGTTCAAGCAGACATTATACTCTTGATCTCTTTTTCTCCATCAACACATGTATCACTAAATTTTTAACTAGCAACTATATTACACGCATAATCAGAAGGAAGAAGATACCAGCAGTGATGTGTCAATATCAGGACTAAAACCTGTCACAGACAATTTAATGATCAAAACACTTTATGGACCACCAATCAAATGCTCACTTTTCCTGCAATTTGATCTTGATGCTGGAATATTGCATTTTTGTATGTATCGGTACGTGTGCGGTCCTGTAAGATAAGATAGATATGTTCATATAGGCTCCACTTAAACATCTACATAACTGTATTGGCTATTTGACCTATGAAATCAGAGACAATAGATGCTAACAAGGCTTAAGGTGGACAAGAAAAAAGATTGAAAAACTTCAAAGTACCTTGTGACATTCCAACACCAGATAGACCCGAAATTTTCACCATAAGAATATGAATATAGACAGCAAAAAGCAAGGAAAAACCCTCTGAATTGGTCTGAGGATTAAGTTGCCAACAATCTCTTCAGTTTATTATTTATTCCAAGTAATTTCTAAAAAAGTAAAACCCTTGAGCTTTTCAGCAGCATCTCCCATCTTCTCACTGAGCCTATGAACTAGTCAAAGTGAAATTGGTCTGGGCTTTTCATTGATTAGATAAACGCTTCTATCGTTGAAGGTAGAGGACGGGTACTTATAGTGGTTCATCTTTGGGGTAATATACTGATAACTATCCTGCACATAATTTCCCCCCTTTTTCCTCATTTTTAGAGAGTATAAACAGAAGAAAGAACTCAATGGTCAAGGCTAATAACTAAGTTAGCAAAACAAGAGCTTAAGAGTTCCACATCTACAACAAAATGACAGTTATAATACCAGCACATATAAGTTCAAAACCAGTATTAGGACTCACACTTAGCTTATACTACTAATTAAGACGACTACTAATTAAGATGATGTGCAGAAAAGGAGCTTAGAATTGGACTTAAATTCAGTAGGCTATCAGGCTCAGAGATCTAGGCTTCCAAAGTACCTAAATGAATGGAGAAACAAATCATATATGGCCTTTGTGTGCGTGTGCGTGTGCCAATGTAAATGAACACATAAGATTTCCTTTACCTGTTAGGCTATTGCTTTTGTAGATTAACTAAGACACTAGAGATGGCTATACTCAGTAGACTATCACATAAAAATGGTGTTCAATCTCGAACATATAACTCCCAAAGTGCGTCAATTCTAACAAAATCACAAAAGATATTTCATAATAATAAAAGAGCAACAAAATCCTGCATAATGCAGCATATGCCATAGCATGAATGTTTTCTTTGATGCTTTCAGTTATCAAACATAGCAATTACTTCCTTTTTCCCACCTTTCCTTCATATAGTTCAAAACCAAACGTTGGCACAAGGCGCACGTACATTTGATTACAGTCCAAAGACCAAAAGCTAACACCAAAAATCAGCAACAAAAAGGCAGTATTGAGCGCACGCAGAAGCCGTACCTTGATCATCTCTTCGTGAATGCCAAGGTGCGCGTAGGAGTTGAAATAGGCGACATCGAAGTCCGTACAAGGACGAGGAGGCCGCTCTGTATCGTGGTGCTCCTGCAGCTGGGAAACCCTAGGGTCGGAAGCGGCGCCGCCTTGGTCATGTTGCCTGCGGCGTGTGCCCCTGCGCGGGCGAGTGCGAGTCAATTGAGCGCCGCCTCCGTGTAGGAAGCCATTGTGGAATGCGGCATCGCCGCCTAGTCCAGCGCCGCCTCCGCTGCCATTGCCGCCGCTCGTGGACTGAAACATTTGGTCGACAGAGTTGAAGAGGGAAATACGAGGGCGTCTTCTCTACAGCCTTTACTTTAAACTACTTCTATTTCAATACGATTGCAAATCACAACTTAGAATATCAGCACTAGCGCCCACCCAGGCGTGCCGAAATTTCGCGGCGGACGTCCGTCATTGTGTTGACTCCGCAGTTACATCTGTCATTGTGTTGACTCCTACGGACGTCCGCGCGGAATTCTCGTTTATTACGTTGAATTTTTTTTGAATTTCTATATATATGGCAGCGGAGGGGTCGTGATGTAGTTTTTAATTATTGAAATGTTTTTTTTATTCGGTGAGATGTACTTTCCTTTTTTTTATTTAATGGAATTTTTTTCCCTATTTGTGTTGAAATTTTAATTCCGTAAATTGTTTCCGGAAATTGTTTAATTTGTGAATTTGTGGTTTTTTTAATTGTGGGAAGTCCTTGGGGATGTCCGCTACTGTGTAGTAGGAAGTCCTTATAACGTGACAGTGCAGTGGGAAGTTCGTATGACGTGGTAGGAGGTGTTTTTAGGAATTCTGCGGGGAACCGCGCCACTGCTGAGAGCATCCACTACGCGTCGCGCCGGCGTCCCGCGACCCGTCCCGGAGAGACGGGTCTGTCGCGCGATGCGTTGCAGCTCGCCGTCCCGTCCCATCCCGCGCCCCGTCCTGCGTCCCATGTCTCCGAGACAAGCGACGGACCATCTCGCCACGCGCCTAGGCGACGTGGCGCGACCCGGCGTCGTGCGTGACGCCCACTCGCCGACGTCATTCTTGGTTGCTTATCTTTTATGTTTCACTTTCGATGTGGGACAAAGTCATTCTTGGTTGCTTCTCTTTTATAGAGACAACCTTGAATGTTTTATGTTCCACTTTCAATGTGGGACAATGTCATTCTTGGTTGCTTATCTTTTATAGAGACAACCTTGAATGTTTTATGTTTCACTTTCGATGTGGGACAAAGTCATTCTTGGTTGCTTCTCTTTTATAGAGACAACCTTGAATGTTTATGTTTCACTTTCTATGTGGGACAAAGTCATTCTTGGTTGCTTCTCTTATATAGAGACAACCTTGAATGTTTTATGTTTCACTTTCGATGTTGGACAAAGTCATTCGGGACGCTTCTCTTATATAGAGACAACCTTGAATGTTTTATTTTTCACTTTCAATGTTGGACAAAGTCATTCGAGACAAAGTCATTATTGGTTGCTTCTCTTTTATAGAGACAACTTTGAATGTTTTATGTTTCACTTTTGATGTGGGACAAAGTCATTCTTGGTTGCTTCTCTTTTATAGAGACAACCTTAAATGTTTTATGTTTCACTTTCGATGTGGGACAAAGTCATTCTTGGTTGCTTCTCTTTTATAGAGACAACCTTGAATGTGTCGTGTTCCACTTTCAACGTGGGACAAAGTCATTCTTGGTTGCTTCTCTTTTATAGAAACAACCTTGAATGTTTTATGTTTCACTTTCAATGTGGGATAAAATCATTCTTTGTTGTTCTTCTTTTATAGAAACATCCTTGAATGTTTTATGTTTCACTTTCGATATGAGAAACAACCAAGAATGATTTTGTCCCACATAGAAAGTGAAACATAAAACATTCAAGGATGTCCATATAAAATTGTATTTTAAATTATGTCATTTTTATTTTTTTAAGATTTTAATTATGTTTTTTTTTAATTTTAAGTTGTATTTTTATTTTATGTTGTAATGTTATTTTAATTTTAATGAATTGTGTTTGTTTTAATTCAATTGTGTTGGAAAAAAAATAAAAAATGAAATTGAATGAATAGTAATTTAAGAGACGGAATAAGGGACGGAGTGTTGCAGGTTCCGTCCCTTAATTAAGGGATGGAGGAATAAAGTACAAAGGGACCCTCAAATAGTAGTTTAAGGGACGGTAGAGGACAGCGTAGTGGATGCTCTGATGCTTTAAGATAAATATATTTGAGATTAAAAATACAGTAATCTATTTATTACTCTATGTTGCTGTTCAAGTAAGTTTCATTGATATATTATTCTTTGTTACCAAATAATTTGTTATCGATATTAAGAATATCTATATACGAAGTATTTTTTTAAATAATAGTCCTGTCTATTTTAATGGAGTAAAGGTTGCTAACTTTAATTGATCTAAGTTCGATTTAAATTTTGAATTAAAATTTCCTATTATATTAATTTTTAGTATCCTTTTATAAATCAATAAATGATTTTTAGATAAGTACGTATACTAGCATTTTTCACAAAAATGTCACAATCTTAAATTACTTTCGTAAAGGTATTCAACATATTAATTAGAGCATCCATGATCGCAAGGGCAGAGCGATCGGTCTCCCCATCGGCGCCCACAGGTCACCATTGCGGAGGGAGGGCCGATTCCCCCTCCCCAACTCCTCCGCCCCATGACCAATCAATCGTCCCAGCCGATAGTTCATGGGCTTCGCATTTGCCCTGCGATGGGCCTCCATTGCGAAGGCTCGGGCCGATGACGGAGCCGATTTTGATATTTAAAAAAAAAATTCTCCTATTATAAATACCTCAATCTCCTCTCCTTCATTTCACGGAGGCACTAATGTTTTATTGTAATTTTATTTAAATTCGATTCGCTTCTCGTTGTATTCTGCTTTTCAATATTGTAATACATCGAATAATGAATTTATTATGTAATTTTATTTATACTATTTAGACATTTATGCTTTAATTAGTTTTTAAAATGAAATATGTTTTTTGCCGTATATTACGATGTATTTAATTTATATTAACAATTAAAAGTGAAATAAAATAGTGCTGATGTGGAAATGAGATGAGCTATGAGATAGGCTCTGAGATGGACTTTCATTGTAGGGAGATAAGCTCTGAGATGAGTCTGATGACGTGACATGAAAAATGGAGATAGACTCTGGGATGAGCTCCGGAGATAGGCCACCATTACTAATGCTCTTAACCGAAAAAATTTAGACCGGAAAGTTGATTTATATAATCGCGGTTATATTGTGACAATTTTTTTAAATTTTCTCAATTTAAGTGAAATTTTTACTTGATTAAAAAAATAAATTAATAGCAATATAAAAAATAATGAAGATTCATCAAATCTCATGATTTAACTCAAGAATCAACGCTTTAAAATAAAGTTGAAGCTCTCAATGTATTGAATGCAACTCGAGAATCATCGTTTCAATATTAAACTGAAATTCCATATGAATTGAATAAATGAGTTCGAGCTAAACGACACCCTTATATCCTAAAATTGTGGCTGATGAAGTAATTAATTTTCCTTAATAGTTTATTTGGTAATTGGTATTAAGCATGTTTCTTATTCAAATAGTACAAGTAGATGGTCATGGTAGGGATTAGCCTTATCTATTTTTGTTTTTTTTTTTTCTGTAGTATATTTTAAGTTTTATTTTTTATTCTTATCTTTTTCTTTATGTGAATAGGTTTTAATTTGTCTGCATAATGAACATTCTGAATGAAAATTGGAGAATAATTTATCAATAAAAATGTGATATTAAAATTCATTGTCTCGTCTCCTTGAAGCATGGTGCTCGGAGTTTGATTTTTGACTTATCAAACGATTCACCATCCCAATTATGGCGTCATTCTACAAATCCACGACCTATCAACTAGTTCACCATTCCCTTTTGTATTGTCATTCATCCATCCTAACTTATTCCTCTCGTTACTACGGTGCATCCTCGTTGTTGTACATTAACAATGAGGATCACATCACCTCATGTCTTCTTAGATCCCACCTTATCCAATCAGAATAAACAAATTAACATTTATGAACATACATATAAATGTATTTCTACAACTACAACCATAGCACAATTAATTCATGCATAAAATTAACACATGCAAAATCTCTCGAAATTAACCTATTAAATGAAAAATTAACCTTACAAGGATCTGGCAATTACTTGCATTTCTTCACAAGAATATTAGTATCAATATTCAATCTTGTGACATATTTATGCATATCATTATTGATCGCCAAAAAACAGGATAACTGAAAAATAATAGAAGAAGCTATTTAATTCTCAATATATTTTTTTGTCAATAATGGTCTAGAGTGCTAGTATGGAACTTTATTAGAATAAATTACAACTAGCTATATTTGTTAATAAATAAGTTTTTAAACATCTTTTCAGGATAATATAATCTCGGTGCATCTAACCCCGATTTAATACTAACATTATTAGCACTACCAGATATTAATGAACACAGCATCCTCTCATTGCATTGGCCAGCGACGTACTAATCTACTCCATCCGTCCCCAAAGAATATGCACTTTGGGTTCGACACGTGTTTTAATACAAAATTGGAAGTAGGAGAGAGGTAGAGAGAAAAAGTAAATAAAGTATTATTAGTGGATAATGGGTCCCACCACTTTAGAGAGAAAAAAAAAGAAAGAGTGTACATTCTTGTGGGACGGAGGAAGCATTACCCAACTGTACTCTTCTTCCCTTATTGCCCGCCCCAATTGATGTGAAAAAGCCAGAACCACCACCGTCGCCAGTGACTCCGCTGGTCTGCGCCGCCGCATTTACGCTTCGAGGGTGGATTGGAAGGTGATGTTTGAGGGTTGATGGTGGAAATTGATTGAAATTGAGGAAATTTGAGGTTGTCGAGTTTAGTGATATCATTTGGTTGTTTATTTTGAGAGGGAAAGAAAGATTGTTCGATGACTGTTTTTAGTTTATCAGTAAATCGATACTTTTCCTTTTTGATTGGTTTTTCAGAAAAATCGATAATTTTCTAAGTATATTTCAGGATCAAAATGAAATATGAAACGATTTGACTGCAAAAATTTTATTTCCCTCATTCGATTGAGCAAAAAAACTATATATCACCTTAGTCAATAAAGGTAGGGTTCGGTTTCTACGAGATACTAATGAGATAGTATACATCACAATAGATTTTGTAGATGATTAAATTAGTCCATTAATCATAAGATATAATTTAATATGGACTCTATGAAAACGGGTCAAGATATATTGTCAGAAACTAAACTTTTGAAATAAATGCAATATAATATAAGAGATAAGATTAATTAATCACAAATAATTAATCACAAGAAATTATGGCAATTGAACCGTTGAAATAAATGCAATATAATATAAGAGATAAGATTAATTAATCACAAATAATTAATCACAAGTAATTATGGCAATTGAACCGATAATGGATGATATTCCCTCCGTCCCAACTTAAGAGTCCTAATTAGTTAGAGCACGAGTTTTAAGAAACGTAAAGAAAAATGAGTTAAATAAATTAGTGGAATATGAGTCTCATTTATATATATTCCCTCCGTCCCCAAAGATTATGAACTTTGAGTTCAGCACGGATTTTAATATATTATTGGTAAAGTATGAGAGAAATAGATAGATAAGTTTTTTAAGTATTGTTAGTAGAGAATGTATCTCACTTCATTAGAAAGAAGATAGTTTCCAAAATTGAAATGTTCATACTCTC
Organism: Salvia splendens; assembly: GCF_004379255.2. Taxonomy (NCBI): domain Eukaryota; kingdom Viridiplantae; phylum Streptophyta; class Magnoliopsida; order Lamiales; family Lamiaceae; genus Salvia; species Salvia splendens. The sequence continues at coordinate 7,122,264 of NC_056042.1, forward strand.
TGGGGAGGGATGAAAAAGGAAATAGCGCATACTTTTTTCAGGGACGAAGGAAGTTTTACTTTTATAATAAATTATAATAAAATGTGAGTGGAATAAGTTGATGAAATGTGGGGCCTACTTACCGTTTATGGTAAAAATGAAACAAGACTCTTTAGTTGAGACGGACGAAAATGACAAAACCGGACTCTTAAGTTGGGATGGAGGGAGTAAAGTAGTATTTAAAAAAATGATGTTTGCCAAGAATTCACTGATTCAAAAACCAATCCCCTATAAAATTACAAGTAAATTATGAGAAATCATAGTTACAAAAAATCTACACCTTTTTTGGAGGGGGGAGGAGGGTGTTATAGTATTAGTTTGAGGAACAAAATTTTAGTGTCACTACCAGCAGATCAGCACCTGTTGTTTGAGGTTAGAGGATTAAAGAAGCATATTGTATTTCTGAGTGAAACCACAACCCTGGCCGCCACCAACAGTGGATGGTTCTAGCGGAATTCATCATGGTAATCATAATCTTCGTCTTCATCTTCATCAAATACAGCACTATAGAAAACATATGGGTTCTCAATCATCTCGAGCAAGCTCAGACGCCCATCGTTATCTGCATCAGCCTGCAAAATTACAACTCAAACTTCAGTGGTGTCTGAATAGGTAGGTAGTCTTCCAGGGAAGGCTCATGTTAGAGGTTCTGCAAGGTATGTTAATGACAATGGAGAGAGTGAAATTATTATTTTTGGAGAAAAAGCACAGAGGAAATGGTAAGTAAAAAGAAGAAAGGACCGAATGCCAGCATAGAAGGAATGAAAAATGATCTAAAATAAAAGATGAAATGTAACTCAGCTGTACAACTGGTTCTTAGATAGTCAAGCTAGTCTGGTAATAAACTAGACAAACCATTCAAACACTCTTCTTGAAATACTGACTGATTTGGGTTGTAAGTTGTCCTCAAAGCCTTCATACCATTGGTATCATTGTGACTCTAATTCGGTAACAAATAGTCTAAGGGGGTTCTATGATAGAGTAGATTGAGAATACTTATGCTACTTGAAGGACAATGCATCAACGTATGTGGTATGCCGAGGATTAACCTATACTATTATACTACATTTTTGTTCCAGATTGATGGGCTATGACAGAGAAAAGACAACACTACTATTGGATAAAAGATGGCCATGGAGCTTGTATATTTCATTCACCAAGTTCAAGGATATTTAGGTGATTCCAGCTATATGATAAATATGGCATAAGGAAGTTATATAGGATGGGAAGTTATAACAACTTTATTTTAACGCTCAGTATAATCTCTGAAGATTGCCATTTGGTTATAGTTTCCATGAAAAGTAGTCTATATTATGTAAAAACTAGCTCCTGTTACCCTACGGTGCAAGAATTGCATAATACATATAGACATCAAAGCAGTGACTTTTTGATAAGCACAAAATAATAATAGATCTAAAACGTTAAAAACAAACCAAGATAATTATTACATGTGATTTCTAATCTTTACTTCTTTACTTTTTTTTTACTTCCAAATCAAAGACCATCTAAAGAAAAAACTAGGAATAGGCTGGAAGGGTGGATTTTTCTTCACCTATTCCTCTATAAATATAATACCATCATAATAAGAAGGCTAACCCAGAAGAAAGACATTTAAAAGATTGATCAGCCACCAACACTATTGCTCGAGTTATGCCACTTTTAATATTCAAAAGGGTCCACTAATTCATTCAAAACACTAGTTGAAGAATTTATCTGCCGGTGAAGCACAAGATCCATACATAACTAAAATTCAAGAGAGGAAGCAAGCAGAATGCTTTTGTTGTAATCAACTAATCATATTGAACAATTGTACACATTGCAACAAGTCCATCTTTATGGCCATTTCCCACTGAAACTCATCAAAGTGCTGAGCAACGAAGGACATGATTCATTATCAATGTGTTCTAAAATACTTCTCCACAAAGAAATTGAACATAAATGCAAAACATACCTGCTGCATGATGTACTCTGACTGCTGTTTAGCATAATAGAGCTCCGAGGGATGTATTTTTCGAATAACCAGTAGCAATTCTTCATGTGACAAATAACTGCAACACAAATTTCTAGTCAATTCCCAATTTTAAAAAATATTTGTCCATGATGATCAATCAACCATCCAATCGATTCAGGACTAGATGTATCAGTAGATTACCCATCACCATTTTTGTCAAGCTGACTGAACAATAATTTTGCTGGGGCCTCCTCAGCAGGTTCATGTGACGAATCATGAACCCCTTCACCATGTGTTCTAATCAAGTCATAAATTCCATGGTAAAATTCTGTATAATTAATCTTCCCATCTTTGTCGGTATCTCTTTCCCTTAGGTGAGTAGATGGAAATGAGGAAATCAGTTATGCATCACTTTCAATTGAATCAAACAGAAAATGGAAAAAACGTATAAAGTCTGCTTCACAAAAAGTAAATTGGCTATCTAACCAGAGAAAAACTTTTACTGCATTTAACTTTGTGCATGAAAATGAAAGAAATTCATAACTTATAGGAGTATTAATGATACTGTCATCTAAATATAAAATATGTAGTTGGTCTCTTGCCCGGCTTCTACCTCCACAGGAAAAACTCACTAAACAAGTAAACATCATAAAAAAGCAGAAGTATAAAAGTACAGATGCAAAATATGAACCGAACAGTCACATTTTTGCCATGCTTAGTAGTGATCCATTCTCTATCTCCCATAAAAATATAGAGAAACTTGAGGCCCAGATACCCAAAGACACCATAAAGCATCTTGACTAACCTGCAATCTTTTCTCATAAATTTCTAAACGCAACTTAATTGAAATAAACATCAAAAGTTGCTCAAGAGGTCTCCACTTAGTTGTTTATTATTATCAGCATGCCTCCAGATCAGCATGCTAAACTTGGTTGTACACAGAACTTTTTTAAAGAAAAGTCGTCAAGAATCAAATATAAGACTTTTTATTTGTCCATAACACAATGTTGAATGACCAGCTCCTTATTGAATTAACTTCACACCCAACCAGATATGTGACATGCTAAACAAATTGTATTTATTTGTAATGAATCAACTGAGTGACACATAACCAAAACTATACCAATAAGATACCTCACACTTATCTACAGAACTTATCCAAAAGCAAGCTAATGAGATCATTTTCTAAAACCATACTGATCTAATATCGAAAATTAAAGATGAGAATCTACAAATTGCACTATAGGAAATAAATGAATGGTTCATCAAATATTTTGAACTTGGTCTCTGCACTATAAAAAATAAATGGTTGGGTCATCAAATTTCTGAAATCGGTTTTTGGACAAAGAAAATCGCTGGAATAACTTTCTAGAAATAGTCATTATCCAGCAAATTAGATGTAAAAAATGATAAAGATTTCATGCAATGTGTTCATCTAGCCATGTGGATTTTATTTTGAAGCCAAAAGACCCACTCATGAATCAGAAACGATAGTGCCAATATCCTCTATAAGGAGATCCTGTGATTGCTTTTTAAGCATACTCAAATAGTGTAATCATCATAGATTATAAAGATAAAAGTCTTCTGGCTCAACTTCACATATTTATAGCTAACATATTAACTATGACCAAAGGTGAACATAACTCTGCATTTGTATTAAGATGCCCTAATTTTATGCTTAAAATTTAATAATTTGCAAAGGCATTTCTATCACAAACCCTTCATCAAGGGTAGAAAGAAAAACAGAATCACATCAATATAAGGACTGTTCTGATTTTGCCTATTCTATATTAAGAAGAATTGTATTTGAAACTTGTCAGTGATTAGGCAAGCAGGCCAGGAACCAAAGAGATAAAAAGAGTTAGCAGTCATGAACCAACAAAAGCAAAGGCGTCAAAGATTCTCTCCAGGACTCGGCCCAGAGCAAATCATCATAATTCAAGAATGTTCTCACAAATACAGTGTGTGGGTGTATGGGTATATAACTATTTAATTATGGAAACCTGACATGAATAAGAATCAGTACGTATCCAGGAACTCAAAATGTGTGTATTTCAACAAGTAGTGTTATTTCTAAACAACTATTTTTAGTCATTTGTCTTTTTATTATTGTTATTTCAATAAGCAAGATTAGGGTTGAAGACGTGTATTTCAACTTAAGCCGCACCGGTGAGACACTTCCTAGTCGAGCTTAATTGCTCTTTAACTGATGACTTCAATCTAGTTGTGACATTTCAGCATACATCAAATATTTTATAGTTCAAACAAATACAACTTCAGACAACAAGTAACTATTAAATTGGTGAAATATAAAATGTATGCGATGCATGCCACAACAACTTTTCAGACATAGAATGAGAGATCTTCTGCAATAATCAATAGAAGCATCTCACAACAACTTTTCAGATATAGAATTAAAGATCTTCTGCAAGTTGCAACGATCAATAGAAGCACACCACAACAACTTTTCAGACATAGAATGAGTCCTATGCAAGAATTAATAAAACAAGTGAACAGAAGCATAGCTTTAGATTTTACATACATGGAAAATCATAAAGATGAGCAAATGATGTTGCTCTATGTTATTTATCAGCACTCATAAGAAATTTCGCTAAGAGTGTTTCGGTTCAGACTTTAGAATAAATAATTCCAAAAGCGGAAATATGCAGACTAGGCATTCACATGGTACATCTTTTTGTGTTAATACATTTATGCTTAAATCTTAATAGTGGAGAGGTTGTAGCTTGTCCTATGTACAGTTCAATTATGATCATGTCATTCAAAAGATAGTAAGTATAACAACAGTATTACAGTAACCAACAATTTCAAAGTTACTTATAGAGACAAAGCAAGTTTATTCACCTAAAAATCAAATGTCATAGTCAACTCATTGGGCAATAAGCACAAATCATGACGTATGAAAGGTAAATTATGGTTCAGGCAGAGTACCTTATTTCTTCCTTGCACAACCACTCAAGCAATTTGGGATTGGTTGTATTAGATGGATGCAGAAAACTACAACCAAAAAAAGGAAAATGAGTTAGGCTGAGTAGCTGACAAAGACCACAAGAAGAAACAAATCCCAGAAGAAGAATAAAAGATTAATCTCCCACTGAATATTAAGCTCCCGAGGGGGTCAGAAACTTACTCATTGAACTCTGTGATATTCAACTGGCCATCTCCATCTGCATCTGATGCATTAAAATGATCCCCTTTCCACCAGCCCATATCATATCCAAATGTGTTATTGTCTGGATTATGCAAAAAATCAAACATTACCAAGCAATTTCTTTGTTTTGAAAGTGACAAAGCTCAGTACTCTGGTCCTGGTCGAAATCTAAATCCATAGAAACCCAACATGCCCCTACAGTTGTTACCCTAACTAGTTATTATTAGACTAAATGCTCAGTCCTGAATATCATCACCAAAACTTGATAAAAAAAAGAACATAGTAAATACACAAAACATCACAGAAATAGACTGACTGTAGACAACTACCAAAAAACTAGCAGTCAAGAATAACTTTAGCTTGAGTTCAATGGTGGTGGAGTTGCTACAGCATTTAAAATCTCAGCCATCATATTCTCAACATTCAAGCACAATATAAGATGAGTGCGCCAAAAGCGCTAAAAAGATACCAATATCAAATTCAACCTCCGAATGCTAGGAAACAACAAAGACAGAAGCTTTCAATCAAAATTGACCTGAATTTAAGACCCAGGTGGGCGGCACATACTCAGCTAGAGTGACGAATCCATCTTTATTCTTGTCGTGAACCTCCATCTCCCTCTGGGTCCTATGCAGCACCTCCTTCTGGCTCTGCTTCAAGTTCCACTGAGTCAACTCGCTCGCACTGACGTAGCCATCGGGCGGATCGAGATCAATGCTGGGGAAAAGGAGCACCAACCTGCTAGTGACATTGAACTTCTCCTCGTCGTTGAGGTAATCCTCGGCGTTCATGAAATCCTCCCACTCCGGCTCGGCCGAGGTCGAGTTAGGGTTGTGAGCATGGATGTATTGGTGCTCCCACTGCCTGTCCTCGCGCTTGCGCTCAATTTCGGCGACAACGGGGTCGAATGCGGCGGCGGCGGGGGCCGTGAAGGTGAAGTTGGAGCGGACCTTGAGGCGGCGGTGGCGGTGGCGGTGGGATTTGTTGTTGGAGGAGCGCGAGATGAGGAGCAGGACGACGACGGCGACTGTGATGTAGACGATCAAAGAAACTTTGCCCATTTTGATCGCCGAATTAGATGAAGGAGCTTCACAATTGCATGTACCGCGAATAATTGCGTCGCATCTATTTACAGAGAGTGGAGTGGGGAAAGGGTAGATCTAATGTAGATGGAAAACGCGGAACAAAATTGAAGTGTAAAAAGCATTGCTTTGAAAATTCGATTGGCTTATATAGTTTGATTGGTATGAACAATTGGATGTGGATGGATCATCGGTCGAATCCAATAAAATCAATAATCGAATTTTCTTTTTTAATCATTCACTGCCCAATTTTCTTTGTGTGTATCTGTTTTGATTTTTGGTAAAGTATATCTCCTGAGATGTTCGGGAGATCACAGATCGATAATATTATACATATGAATTTATAGATTCGTATCTCCAATCCTATATATATATATAAAAACAGATTTGCTTGTTTTATAGTTTTACAATTATATTTGTTTAACTGGAAATTGCTGAAACCAAAAAGTCCTGATTTACGAGAGAGAGAGGGTTGCAGAAGATTCTTTGAAGGCTACCAGAGGTTAGATTTCCAGTTACTAATTCATCTACACAAATGGTGGACTGATTTGCCAGAATTCAGTTACCGATTATCTACACCACATTTGTGGAAAGTTTGGGATCTTGATTAAAATTCTGTCCACGTCTAATTAATGAGTAAAAAGTTGGTGAAATCTTTCAAGAAAGGTACGTATATTTAAAGTGGTTATGGTGGGAGTAAATTCAATGATTTGGGAATTAACTGCACGAGGTAAATTCATCGGGTAGGTTGTATGGGTATATTCTTGATCACTGCTTTAATTGTAGTACTTTTTTGCTTTGCAGAACACGTGTTTGAGAGTTTGTCCCTATGGTAACTTCATAGAGAAAAAACAAATGAATTGTTGGTGTAATGTATTGCGAAAGGTCTTTTTGGGATGATTTAGATATCTAAGTTTCAATTAATTATCCATTTTGGACTTATGCTGCTTTCTTCTTTGTTTGATATGTTGGTCCTTTTCACTCTTCCTATTATCACACTACTATCTCATTTTTTATCTGTCCATCTACTCGAAAACTATATGTTGATAACTTTGGGAGATGCTTTCTCATGGTCTAACCCAATCTCCTTTATTAATATGGTCAGCATTTTACTAGTTTCACTCTCTAACTGTGGCAATTTAGGAGTGTATTCGACTTGTTCAGCATGTGGTTCTTGGAGGCAGAAGTTGTTTGAGGCGTAGCAAAAGAATTCAGATCTGAAATATTTGGGTTCCGAACAATGGCTCTGAAGTAGTACGTACTACTGAGTGGGATTTATTTTCTGGGATTTGTTGTGGTTCGGATTTGAATTTGGACAAGATGTCTGCTGAGGAATCAAGTGGCTCCGAGTGGAGTTGGGAGCAGGATAAACAATTTGAGGATGCAGTAGCTTCGTATGGCGAGGACTGTTCGGACAGATGGGAGAAAATTGCAGCAGAGGTGCCTGGGAAATCTGTGGAAGAGGTTAAACGCCACTATGGACTTCTTGTTAATGATATAGAAGCAATCGAGTCGGACTTTGTAGAGATTCCATGTTATAATCCAAACAGTTACTCCAGTCACAGACGCAAGTATTCTAAGCGGGAGCGTTGTAAGGCGATGGCTTGGACAGAGGACGAGCACAGGTGAACTATTCTATACTTGGTGTTGGTCATCTTTATGACACTCTGCACTAACAACTTGTGTGCTCCAAAAACAGGTTGTTTCTTATGGGGCTGGACAAATGCGGTAAAGGTGACTGGAAAACCATTTCCCGTGACTTTGTGGACACGAGGACACCTCTACAAATTTCTAGTCATGCTCAGAAGTATTTTAATCGCCTGAACTCTACGAACAAACAGAGGATGCGATCAAGCATCCACGACATCACCAATGTTAACAATGGCAATGGGGACGTTTCAGTGCCTCAAGTTCCGATCACATGTCAAACGAATGGTTCGGCTGAAGGAGGCTCATCTGGAAACCCTAATAGATCCTTCAAACAAAATAAATATCATATCAATAGATGACTCCATGTTAGATATTAAACCAATAAGAACATATACTATACTTATCTTAGCAAACTAAAAAATTCTCATATTTGATATACAATATTTTTTTCAATTTTCGTTACTTGTAAAATGGTACTGCATAAGTCAAAATTGGAAAATTAACTAATTAAAAATTCATAAATTAATAAATTTGTAGATATGACGATGACTCGTGCCTTTTCGTTAAGTCATTCAAATTTCCATTTGGCCTACAATCTGTTGATGCAGAGTTGAACATACTGAAAAATGACAATTGGAAATGAAAATAATATTTCAATATATGTGAAATAAACATATTATATAGAAAAGAAAATTTGCAGCTTACAAAACATGTATGTAGAAAAAAGAAAAATGTTGCACCGAAGTCGAAGGGTGCAATGGACCCCACAACCATCGCTGATGGCTCGTCAGCGCAATCCAAAAATAGAATGCACCAGCCGGGAATCGAACCCGGGTCTGTACCGTGGCAGGGTACTATTCTACCACTAGACCACTGGTGCTTCTTGAGTTAATATTTCTAGTGAAACTATTTGTTGTTAATATGACAGTTAGGTTGTTGCTACTTGCTAGTGCTACAATAATCAAGCTTGTAAAAGTCATCGAGTAGTAATTCAATATATTGACGAATAGTTAGTTTCTCTTTTCTAAACAACAAAGTAAATATTCAACCGAACTTATTGTCTTATGGCAAAAAAATTGTTGAAGCTTGCTTGCATATCTGGGTCAAGCTTGAGATTGAGATTGTTGAAAGAAGTGACTTGAGAGTGATTTGAAATGAAAGTAGACGTGAATTCTACGTGAATTATAAATAAATTTAGAGACAAAAATTATAATTAAAAAAAAATCTACCCACACTCTACCCCTTCTAATGCGGTCGAGACAACCTGTAGAGCAGTCACTGGATGGACCACACCGCCATCCATACCCGGTCTCCACTGCCCAACCAGTCCCGAACCTAGTCTTGCAACACGCTAGGACCAAGCAGCACTAGGAATCCACATTGTCTGGTCCCATTTATGGTCGCGTTAATGATGGCCTTACTAACGTATCAAAGTAATGTTGAATAAGTGTCACACGTAATCAAATAGTTCAACATAGAGGTGCAATGGCGCCCCTATGCAAAGGTAAATACAAAACCACTAGAAAATTTGTGAGAGTCATAAAAATGAAGTGCAATAAAAATGAATTAATTGACATTTCACGACATCTCTCCAACTTAGTATATTTTCGACGTGGAATGTCAATTAATTCATTTTTATTGCACTTCATTTTTATGACTCTCCCAAATTTTGCTAGTGATTTTGTATTTGCCTTTGCATTTTGACACTCAATTCAGCAATTCTTTTTCACTTGGCAAAGAACATCCTTTGTTCCAGAAAAATCATCAACTTTGGTCGAATTCTGTTTGATCTGTAGTTTTAAAAAATAATGGATTATATCTGAACTTTGACATTTTTACAAGTGTCTCATAATCTCATATTTGAGAGAAATTATGTATGATGTGGCAAACAAAAAATACTATATGGACAAACCTTTGAACTACTTAAATAACATCATTTAATATATACTTTGTCAGTCACGCCTTTAATTTTTACACATGCACACAGTACGTCAATAAATTTAGACACATAGTACGCTAAAAAATTTCGTCATGGGCCAATTAAGAAAAATGCCAAAGTTATGATATAATTGGTCATTTATGAAAGTTGCAGGATTGACCAAAATTTGAATAAATTTCTTCTTTTTTTTTTGGCAATTTTCGTTATAATTAAATACTGAAGTTGAGTAGTTGTATATTACTACATATGTCTTAGCCTAAGTGCGATATTTCTATTTTGACACATGAATTTAGACAGTGGTGTTTAGTGATTTAAATTACAGTTAATAAATGAGAAAAAAGTAGAATAAAGCAAGGGAGAAAATAAAGTATAAAAAATAAGAGGATAACGTAAAAAAAAAGACAGAGTTAATTATTGCCAAAAATGAAAATGTTATGCCTAAATTATTGCCAAAAATGAAAATGTTATGCCTAAGCCAAAACATCTCAAAAAGGAATACGCTTCACTATTGGGATGAAAGGAGTATAAATCTGCCTCGAACGCAACACTTGTTGACGGAAGCCAATCGCCTCCGCCAAGGAAGGATCCAACTGTGTAGCTTCTTGCATACTCCAGAGTGTCTTCAACTTTGAGCCCTTCCCAGTGAACTCTTTTTGTAGTCACAGAACCCGGGCCGACATTATTATACTCGACATACAGTATAGTATCGGGAACGCCTAGACGAGGATCGCTTCCTCCCCAAGCTCTCCAGCCCCGGGGATCGATGAAGCTTCCCAGTTGGCTCTCCATTATCACGACGGTGGAGTAGTTCTGCCAAGGCCGCCCCAAGAATGTCTCGACGCTATCAAGATTCTCAGCAGCTAAGATGAAACAGTTGTGTATGGATATGCCTGATATCGACTGAGGGGTTTGTTTACCTTGCGCAGTTATGATGTTTGTGTTGGAGACCCCTCTCTTAAGGTATATGTTGTTGTTTTGGATGACCACAACTGCGTCTCCGAACATGAAGTCCACTGTTTCGTATATTTCGCACTCTCGGTAGAACTGGCGATGGGAGTGCGCGAACAGAGTGTCTTGATATCCGTCCACCATGCAACGGTAGAATACTGATCTATCGGATGCTGAAAACAATGCCACCACTTGATCATTTTCCGGACCGGATGTGTTCATGAACCCCATGTCCATGGCTATGAAACCAAAACCTTGTACAGCTGCACCGTACATCAAGATGTAAGGCGAAGTTAAAGCATATTCGATTTGCCTTTTTCGTCTGTCCTTGATTAATTGTCAAATTTATATTTTTTGGTAAATAGACCTCAACGTTATTTCACTTACATTTTATTATAAAACTAATAAAAGTAGGACACCTCCTAACTTTTTCCATCCACTTTCCATTACATTTCTTAAAATCTTAGTCAAGTAATGGTGTACTTACCAAAGGTAGCAGATTGCATGATCGTTGATCCCGTGGCATTGCTGAGACTGCTGGAAATAACGGTCTTGTCCATGCCATCACCGTACATTAAGATGTTCCACTTATTCATTCCAGCCAACACATTTTCAAGGTAGACTCCCTCCTTCACGTAAATGACAAATCTCTCGTTACTCCTTGAGGGGGCAGCGTTGATCGCCTCATTTATGGTCAAGTAGTTCCCCGAGCCATCTGCTGCCACGACATCATCAGGCTGCATCCCCTGCTTTATATTCTGCAATGTCTGTGTGTCGTTTAAATATATTCGAGTCAATGGTTTTTCGTGAAAGTTCATGTAAACATCAATCTTGGTTATGATGCCCAGACTAGTGCCAACAAGCTTAGTTGATCTCTCCAGATTTGCCGCTATTGTCTTCCTTATCGCATCTGTTGCCGGCTTAAAGGCATCTAAGCACGTCTGCAGGTCGGATCTTGCAGCGCTCAGCCATGTTCTAAAGTTGGTTCTAGTTCATGCTATTGCAACACTGTTATTAGCAGGTACCGACATGTTAAGATTGTGAAACGCCATGGAAAGAAAATTGCGACAAGTTTCATGTGACGATAGCAAGACTATATCTTTTCCAACATTTTGGGAAAAATCTTGCAAGACTCGAAAAACCTCGTTTTTCGACATTTGGACAGAAATGTTGTAAATAATCTGAAGTTCATAGCTATTTTTGGAGTCAAGCAAAGGGGAAAGGTTATCTAAACAGGCTTCGGAGTAAAGTGTGTCATCACATAACGATTCAAGTGATATGAACAAAACGTCATGTGCTTGGCTTTGATATATGATAGTACGAGAAATAAGAAATAACATTATTTTCAAGTAAAGAAAAGCCATGAGGGCTAATTGTTTTTAATTTATTTGTTGATCACAAATTATTCGAGTTACAGCACTTATATACATAACTTAGTTTACACATAATAAATAAGATATTCTAACAATGATTATAGCAAGATCAGAATAATCTAATTTTAACACTAACATGGAGTGATTAATATGTTGTGATTTTAATAGAAATACACAATCACTCATAGGGTAGTATTAAAATACACACTCTAAATATTATGCAAACTTCAAACTAAGATCTGGACCGTTAGAAAATGTCAATAAATGACAAAATAATAGCAACAAAAAATGTCAATACAGTATCAACACAACATCAACCGTTGACATTGTGTTGCTGGTATTTTGTCATCTGTTGACATTTTCTAACAGTCCAGATCATAGTTTGGAGTTTATACAATATTTAGAGTTTGCATTTGATCACATCCCATCACGTCATAAAAGTATATTTATGTTGTTTATTATTGGAGTGGTTTGACTGTTGAAATTAAATGTCCCACATCGTTGGCTTAAAGCTATATGTGGAAAGAGAGTTGAAAAGAGAGTTGAAAATAAAACAAGAAGTTGAGGAAATGGAAAGGCATACTTTTGGCTAAGATCAAGTGTAGTTTCTGTTCTTATAACTTGGAGTGGTTCTTAACAGTAACTTGCTGCTGGTGCTCTCAAGCGTCGCCTTGGTGTTACACTACTGCCATGGCCTGGCTTACCCCACCCAATTCTTAGTTTATATTTTTTGTTTTCATGTTCTTTGATCTCATGCACTTGTATATAGCTTGGAAGAAGGTCTAAATCTAATCTAACAAAGGAAAACGAAGGCTAAAACTAAACCGCCAGTAATAAAGATCAACCAACACTAAGCCAAATATTTTGTTTTTTACACTTACCAAGTTTTCAAAAAAGTAATACTAAATTTTAACTCCTAAGCAACCTATTCGAATGGTACGAAAGCAAAAAAACAAAAAAACAAACACAAACAACTTAGAGAATTTACTAAACAAAATTTGCTTTTCAAACATGATCAACACTCTTAGCTATGGTGTTAAAATGTTGGATAAAATACCACAATAATTTATGAACTACAAGCTAGATCAATAAATACCACAATTCCTACAACTACTTCACCTCATGATGTTAATGTTCAAGCCTTGATATTTAACTCCTTCCATCCCACAAGAATATGCACTCTTTTCTTTTTAGTCCGTCCCACAGGAATATGCACTTTCTAATTTTGGAAAGTCTTTCTCTCTAATGATGTGAGACTCATTCTCCACTAACAATACTTTAATTACGTTTTCTCTCTATTTCTCTCTTACTTTACCAATTTTACATTAAAACCCGTGCCGATCCCAAAGTGCATATTCTTTGGGGACGGAGGGAGTATTATTCAATATTGACTCATAATTCCTCTAAATTTTACTTCATTCGTCCCATAATAGATGCCACACATTCCTTTTTAGTTTGTCCCACAAAAGATGTCACATTTACTCTTTTAGAAAAAGTTCACTCTCACATCAATTATAAAATTATATTTTCTCTCATCACTTAACACACAAAATAACATCTCCTAAAATCTCGTGTCATCTCCAAAGTGTGACATCTACTATGAGACGGATGGAGTAATACTTAGGGGCCGTTTGGTAGCTATGTTACGTCTAGATAAGAGGAGTAATTTGAGTTTATTTGTGTGTTTGGTAGCTATGTTAACAATCTGCATAGCCGTATTTGGTATCCGGCCCGCACAAACCCCACTAAAAAACCTATGTTTCAATCACATTTATAATTACCATTTGCCTATGTTACATATCTAATATACCTAGTTAATATTAGTAAAATACCTTTTTACCCATCCATTTTTAGTTAAAAATAATAGTATTTATAATATTACAAATAAAATTATTGGTATAATTAGAAGTTAACAAAAGCGTACTTAAAATAATAAAAATGATTAAAACAATTTACATAACATTTCACAAATTTTAAAATAAAATATTTCAAAATATTAAAATTTCTATATTAGTCTAAACAATATATTATGTATAAAGTTGTGTGACGTGTTTTTTTTACCATGACTTAAAAAAGATAATATAATATTAAATTGTAATATATATAATAATAATTTATTTTATACTATAATATTTTTAATTATATTTTCGATCCCACGAGTTCGGCTTTTTTGGATTTGTCATTAGAGAGTGTGCCATAGAAGAGATATCAATTTTCTTCAAGGATAGTTTAGTCATTAATTTAAGGATAATTTTGACAATCATAATTTTATTTCTATTTGTAACTTGTTGTACCAAACACTTAAATAAGATAACTCATAATTATCTTAAGCTATCTAACACCCAATCAATATAAATTGATTAATCAAAACTATGATAACTATCATGAATTATATCATATCTAATCGAAACATGACATAGCTACCAAACGATGCCTTACAATCTAAAAATTGTATACTACCGCAAAGCTCAATAAGAGAAAGGGTCTAAGGATCCCAATATTGTTGATAAAAAAGCTTTGACGAGTTGGGCAAAGATGACTACGATAGTTGTCCATGATAGGTCAACCATTGACCATCCAGAAGTTCAAGTACTTTCTTCGTCCTCCATTTCAGGAATTTTCATTATAATTGAGTCATTTCCACATAAAGTATAACTTTTTTCTCTTTCTTACTTACTTTCTCTTACTTTATTCTCTCTATTTTATTCACTTTCTACTTTATTCTCTATAATTTATTCAGAGATGACTAAGTATGTTTTTAGAAATCATTTCCATAGTTGAGTCATTTCCATATAAAGATGGCTAAGTATGCTTCTAGAAATCAATTTAAAATTCATTGCTCTCGTATACAAAATAAAGCCATGCTAATCTTATCTCCTCTCGGTAGCAATTCCAATTTTATAAACTATTGAGATTCTATAATTGCAACATTTAAGAAAATGATTGGATTTTAGTCATTAGATTTAACATTTATAAGATTAGAACTATGGCTTCTCTTGTTCGTCATCATCTACATTGCAGTGTATCTAACTTTTTTTAAAGACATTATTAGCATTTGCAATTAAGTTAGAAGTGCTTAGACACATAGCTAAGAAGTACTCCACTTAAAAGCATATACATAGCTAAGAAGTAAAAACATAGTTGTCTGAATAGAAATTAGCACAATTGAGTCTCAAACTTGAGTGAAATCCCCATGCTGAAGAAGTCCAGGCAGCATTATGGCACATTCACTCTCACCACATCTTCAACAGCCTCACATATCGAGAGCCCAATGCAAAATTTAAACTGAGAATAGGGTGGGGTGCGCCAGGCCATGGCAGTAGTGCAACACCAAGGCGACGCTCTAGAGACCCAGCAGCAAGCTGCAGTTACGGACTCTCCCCCTCAAAAAATAAATTTAATATCATGTGAGTCGATGACTCACATATCAGATATTAAACTGATAAGAACAGATACTACACTTGATCTTAGCCAAAAGGCCGAGAAAGGTATGCTTAATCACGCCAAATGATTCTTGTTTTAATGGAAAGTGTGTATGAAATCTATATTAAAGTCTCCGATGTGGGAAATTATATGGCACTTTGCTATTCATTCTAACTGCATTTGCTCTATAACAGCACCACGACCCACATTAACAACAAATTAGGGATTATGAAGCAAGTTTAGAGATTAATGTGTCTGATTTTGGAAGAAGGCGGAATAATTTGGTAATCCAATATCTATAGTCCTGTTAGGCGATTGGCACTCCAATAAATTGGTTTGCTTACACATTTTGCTCTTACATCCTGGTTAATGCAATGAGTTGAATCAGCTGAGGTGCAAAAGTGAAGGTTTGCATGAGTCATCTCTGTGTCGTCCAATACTAAAAGTAAAGTTGTGATATCTAGAGCATTTACAGTAGGAAGAACTTCCGCACGGACTAGCGCTAGGACTTTTCAAAAACACATTTTACCAAGTCACTAGGACTTCCTACCCCGCTGTCACATCACTAGGACATCCCCCTATACAATAGTGGACAAGCACTAGGACATCCCGACGAACACACACAATAATAAAAAATCACAAATTCACAAATACGCAATTACGGAATTAAAATTTCGACACGAATACGGATGGAGAAAGTGCAATAATAATTTATTAAATAAAAAAAATTAAAATAGTACAATGTAACAAAAAAAACAACAATTTAAACAAAGTACATGTTAATATGCCTTGAATCTTTATAGTTTGCCGCTAGCCGAACGGGGGTCTCATGTTTTTGTTTTAGGCCTCCATTTTCGACGATTGTTGTGCATGATAATACATGCGTTAGCCGGTCCGTGGTGCAAATGAAATGAAGTGAAACGAGCTGGATATATAGAGTTGAAATTTTAAAAAAATAAAAAAATTGAAAAAAATAAATAAAAAATCAAAAAATGCTCCTGTCCGTCGACCACCCACAATAGCGGACGAGCAACGGGGGTCTCATGTTTTTGTTTTAGGCCTCCATTTTCGACGATTGTTGTGCATGATAATACATGTGTTAGCCGGTCCGTGGTGCAAATGAAATGAAGTGAAACGAGCTGGATATATAGAGTTGAAATTTTAAAAAAAATAAAAAAATAAATAAAAAATAAAAAAATGCTCCTGTCCGTCGACCACCCACAATAGCGGACGAGCAGACAAATGAGAGGACAGATGTCCACGTTATCCGATGGACGAGGCGCAAATGACTCTTCACCGCAACCCACAAATTCAATGCACCAGCCGTGAATCGAACTCGGGTCTGTACCGTGGCAAGGTACTATTCTAGTACTAGACCACTGGTGCTACTAGTTTTAACACTCTTAGTAAAGAAATTTAAATTATTCTTACATAATTTTGCCAATCTTAATTTTGCGGCTAGCGTTGGTGCTAGTAAATCGTGGCAATTTTCCTTTAGTTAGTTTCTCTTTCGAAATTAGAAAGTAAGTTTATACAATCAAATTTTGTACTTCATTACATCTTTTAGTTATGACTAGAGGTGGCGAAATACTACAAACTAGTCCTCTCTCTCCGGCACAATCTGACCCAATGTCGCTTAAGGTAAAATTCCGATGATAATTTTGTACATAGCCATCGTTTTTCTCGTTACAGCCCCTGTATTTTAAATAATGATATTAATACTGTGAATGTAATATATTTATTATTTAGTCTTTTTTTCAAATGTAAAATTTGAAAATAAATATTCAAATTACAAATTTTCAAAAATCATGCCTAGCATATCAAGAGACTCTCGTGGTTTATTCATCGAGGACTGGGCATCAACAATTGTCAGACCTGCTCAAATGCAAGTCACGAAAGTCCTTCACAACTCCGTAGCAAAATTTCTTGTTCATAGTTATTTTGAACACTAAACCATTGGTAATCTTCCTCGAGTTTAATTTTTTATTTCAATTAAGATGGCCTAATCAATTGTAAATAACATGAGTTTTAATGGTCAATTGATAATGTAAAAGATAAGAGAAAAAAGGATTCATGTTTAGGATGACGTGTAGGGTTAATATTTGTTTTAAAATGTCCATAATTAGATGGTTTAATTTTGGTGGACGACCCAAAATGGTAAATTCGTCTATTTTTCTGGACGACGATAGTATAAATTTTGATTTAGTATTATTACTAACAAAATAGTAAAAACATTAAATGTATATTGTTTGTATTAATACAATTATTGCATGTTTGATTTTTGATTTTGTAAGATGTTGACAAAGTAAAATAAATGATTAACTAATGAAAGACTTTCCAAACGGGAAAATATGCCACTCCAAGTTGCTCAATAAACTTGCATATTTCTACACCTATCAAAAACACATTTCAAGTTGCTCAATAGACTTCGGGGGATGATTCGTCGGCGAAGTAGTTTTTAAGTGTGTAATTTTAAATTTCTAATATTTTAAATTATGTCTTTTTTATTTATTTTTTAGATTTTAATTATGTATTTTTTAATTATGTGTTTTTTTAGGATTTTAAATTGTAATTTTATTTTATTTAATGAAGTGTGTTTTTATTAATTGAATTTGTTGGAAATAAAAATAAAAAATGAAATTGAATGAATAGTTAAGGGATGCGATGGCTAAGAGACGGTTAAGAGATGGAGGGATGCATGTGTTGTCTCTTAGTTAATAGATGAGTTGAAAAGTACAGTGGGGCCATGAATAGTGAAGAGATGAGACGGTTAAGAGACGGATAAGAGATAGAGATGCAGATCACCTTATAACCTTTCCCTATATATTTCAATTTTTTTTAATAGATTTTGGATGGTGATGCGACATAATCATGGCCATCAATCTCATAAATTGGGTGGACAAAAATGGTAGGATGTTATTTTTTTAAAATGTGATATTTTTGAAGTCACATAAAATGTATAATTGGTAAAATAAGAGAAAACATTATTTTTTTTAAATAGCATAATGGATGAATGATAAAGTATATGAAAATGAAAAATGATTTTTATAAATGAAAATATTTTACATAATAGTGAAAGTAAAATTAATAGTATAAGTAAGAAGAAAATTTTAACCATATCTATAATAACGAAATTCCATCACAACTATAAAATCTAGCATTTGTGACACAGTGAGCAGAAGCCAAAAATGGAACCCTCACCGGACCACCTACACCACCACCACGAGGCGCACTCATCCGTCTGCGCCAAGTGCGGTGGACCCGCCGCCTTCCCCACCCCTCCGCCCCCCTCCGACACCCCTTCCTACATCCCCATCCGTTTCCCCGCCGTCAACCTCCCCCCCTCCCCCACCAACACCAGAGAAACCATCTTGCGCACCCCCGTCCCCCACGCCGAGAAGGTCCAACCCATCACTCTCCCCCACCAATTCACCGCCCCCTCCAAGCGAATCCGCTCCCCCGACGACCTCTCCACCTTCCACTCCTCCCCCTCCTTCCGCAACTTCCTCGGCTTCGTCGTCTCCCTCTCCGAATCCACCAAATCTCGCAAACTCTCCGATCCCTGCCACGTCTCCCCCGCCGTTGAAACCCTAGTCTCGATTCTCCAGAAACTGACTGACTTTGTCGACGAAATCCCTCCCGCGCCGCAGACTGCTCGCTACGGAAACGTCTCCTACCGCGTGTGGCACGAGCGGATGAGCGCCGAGGCTGAGGCGTTTATGCTCATGTTTCTGCCGCTTCAGCTTCGCGACGCTACCGTGGAAATTGTGCCGTATTTTACCGATGGATTTGGCAATGCGATGCGAATCGATTATGGTAGGAAACATGTTTCTTTGATTCTGGATTGGTACTTTTTTCTCAGTATATTTGATTGATGCCGTTATTCATCAAGAGTTTATTTTACTGAAATTCATGCCATGGTCTTGCACTTCTAAACTGTACCTCTTAAGGTTTTTTTATCTCTCTGTCACTGTATTAGTTTTTGTATCACAGCGATTATTTGTGCAATAAGTAGTAGTGGAGTATAAAATTGGGATTCATAAGTATTTGATGCCTTTTGTGAAAGTAAGAGAAAATCCAATAGTGTTCGGGGTGAATTGTGATAGTTATTCTTCCAACATTTCCTTTATTCTGATAAGTATCAGACTGGGAAAAAGAGAAGCATTGTGCATGCTATACATTATTAATTAAAGGTATAGTTTTGTTTATAAGTTAGATATTTTGAATACCTTTAGCTTGTTTGATATTTTGTTGAATTTGTATGTTGAGTAAGTGTTCGAAGATGCAGCTAGGCACATCTCAATACTAAATTATACTCCGTTATAAGTCCAAATTTTATGATCTCCAGTATCACAAAATGATTTCATACATATGCATATGCATATGCACAGATATTGTTTATAGTTTTCGGTCTTCAAGGGAATTGATTCTGAAATTTGTAGCAGGCGCATACTCACACTTTAAACCTCTTTTTAATGGAAAACTGATGTTTCATATGGACAAAATCAGAATATTTGGATTTTTGTTATTAGAACCCGATACATATGTACAAGTCTGATTTGTATGTTTGTTAGTGAGATATATTATGCACTGATGTGAACTTGATAGTAAATTTATTTGTTTATTTTAGTAGAATTTGTGTTTGCTTTATCCAGTTATCTGTTGCAATGCTAAAACTAATGATGGGATCTTCTAACCATGGTCCTCTTTTACATAGGAACTGGCCATGAGACAAATTTTGCAGCATGGTTGTATTGCTTGGCAAAACTAGGTGTTGTGTCAGAAGAGGATTATCAAGCCTTGGTGTCAAGAGTATTCTTCAAATACATGGAGTTAATGAGAAAATTACAAATCACTTATAGCTTAGAGCCTGCAGGATCCCATGGTGTGTGGGGACTTGATGACTACCATTTCTTGCCATACATATTTGGGTCATCTCAATTGATTGATCACAAGTATATGAAGCCAAAGTCCATTCATAATGATGATATATTAGAGAACTTCTGTAATGAATACTTGTACCTCTCCTGTATTGTTTTTGTGAAGAAGGTGAAAAAGGGGTTGTTTGCTGAGCATTCACCTATGTTGGATGACATTAGCGGTGTTCCTAATTGGAAGAAGGTGAACGGTGGGCTGCTAAAGATGTATAAAGTAGAAGTTCTGGAGAAGGTTCCTATTATGCAGCACTTTCTCTTTGGTTCAATTATCAAATGGTATGTGGTATTTGACTCTTTAGCTTCTTTTACAGTTCGATATATTGCATTAGTACTTTGGGTTACATTTTTGTTCAGTTGTTCTCATCTTATTTACTTTTCATTAGCTCTTATTTTGAAAACTATCCAGTGAAGCTAAGATATGGAATACCTAATACTATTTATCTTGAATATGGAATGGACAAATACATACTGTTTTGGATATTGCTGACTTGGCTGACTTGGATGTTTGGTTTAGATGTAACTTCCCTACCCTAAATTCCCAGGATAAAATTTGTGCTCTAATCCTTTTATAGGGTAAGCTTATAGCCGCAGATATGAAAATGTCTTCTAGTATGTGACAAGAAATGCCAGAAATGATATCACCTTGTATGTGTTGCATAACATTGTTGTATGATTGGTAAAATCACTAATTTCATGAATTAGGTATGCAATGCAGGGTGAATAATTTATACCTATTTACATTAGGGGAAGTGTATTTGCATCAAGTTTCACAGTACATCAGCTGTACCTTCTATTTCCCTTAATCGTCATAGTTATAAAAGGCAAAGGCTCCTGGAGCCTCAAGTGCAACACTCTAAGAGAAGATGCAAGAGGAACATAAAAAAAACTATTCGAACAACTTTAGGTACTATTCGGTTAGAGAATGAATTAATGTAATTTATTAATGCATATTTGTGCTGCATGGTTTTCCTGGCTTTGTAGTTTAAACCAGAATCATATGAATTGTCTGCCAAAGGAAAATTTATCCTTACAAACTCTTCAATTCCATCACCTATAATTTGCAATGGTATGTTTATCTTATACCCAAAGTTATCATGGACACATTTCTTTGAACGAATCAGAAAGCAGATGATTCTTTTTCATCAGTTATTTGATGTTCTACTCTGTTCTGAAATTTTTACTAGCTTATTGTTTAGTATAATTGATTAACTACATTGGTGCTGGTGGGCATGTAACTGCAATCAAGAGCCCTTATTGTGATTGTTTTTGCTTTGCCTAATGATTATGACTAGTGTATGATAAAAATCTCACTCTATGAAGTTGAAAATATACATCCTGGTAGCTGAAGACATTTGACTCAACGACATTTTTCATTATTCAAACAATTGGTATTGTTGATTCACTGTCGTTTTCATTTCTGCAGGCCGGAATGAGAGATGGAAAATGCAAATTGTTTCTGAATTAAGTTCTGGAGGGTCCTTATCTGATGCACACAGAGTCCAATTTATTGTCTCCTGTTATTGCATTTTGTGGATATATTGCATCCTGTTGAAACTTTTGCCGCTACTCAATGTTGCAGAATCATACTATTCTCCTTAGTACAACAGTGAGTCGTATTCTGCGGCTCCAGGTTTATGTTTCAAAGCTTTGATGCTACTGCAACATCATAATCGTATCGTCTGTACTCCCTTATGAAATGCTGGCCGTCGCATATGCCACAACTCTACACTTTTATAGCTACCCAATGTTCTTGTAGTTATTGGGAGTATTGTATCTATTTTCGTTATTTCTACTTTCTTGAGATTAAGGTTTCCTGGACAATGCTGACCATATGTCGAAATAGGATCTGATCTGATGAGATATAGTAGTTTTATTGCTAGAAATTAGCTAGGACTCTTTGCCATGAACTTGAAATGAAACAGCAGATAAGCCAGAATCCTTGATGAACATGTTCAAATAAATGGTTGATCTTTATTATGGTACATGCTTAGGTAGGCATAAGAAAAGTGGAAGTATGTAATACAGTATATAATAAGCAGGATGGAAAATTGTTTGCTTCACCAATACAATTTCGAAACGAAACAAGAGTAGTCTACAAACAATAGAAAAGATTAGGAAAGAAGCCCTTTCATCATTTCCAGTTGTTAGCAACAATATCAGCAAGATCAACCACCCTCTGTGAGTATCCCCATTCATTGTCATACCAAGCAATCACCTTCACCATGTCATCTCCCATGACCATGGTGAGCGACGAATCCACGGTGGAGGAGACGTCGCTGCAGCGGAAGTCGACTGAGACGAGAGGCTCGTCGCACACGGACAAGATGCCGCTGAGCTCATTGCTGGCGGACGCCCTGAAAGCCTCATTCACTTCCTCAGCAAAGGTCTTCTTCTCAACCTGCACCACGAGGTCCACCACGGAGACGTTAGGTGTTGGGACACGGAGAGCAATGCCGTTGAGCTTGCCCTTGAGCTGGGGGAGCACAAGCGCAACGGCCTTGGCTGCACCGGTGGATGTTGGCACGATGTTGAGCGCTGCCGCTCTCGCGCGCCTCAGGTCACGGTGGCTAGCGTCGAGCAGCCTCTGGTCTCCGGTGTAGGAGTGGGTGGTGGTCATAGTTCCCTTGATGATACCTACATTTCATCAACCAACCAACAAACCAACATCATCACTTGTTTTTGGCAATTGCCTTGACTCAACCCAAAACCAAAGAGGTAAAAAGAACTCACCGAACTTTTGGTCAAGGACTTTGACGAATGGGGCGAGGCAGTTGGTGGTGCAGGAGGCGTTGCTGATGATGGTGTCGGTGTGGCTGTAGTCGTCGGCGTTGACACCAACCACATAGGTCGGGATGTCACCCTTGCCGGGAGCGGTGATGAGCACCTTCTTCGCGCCCGCCTGGATGTGCTTCCCGGCGCCATCTCTGTCCACGAACACTCCCGTTCCCTCGATCACAAGATCAATGCCCAACTCCCTATAACGCAAAGAGTCAAACCACATCCCACATAGAAGAATAAGTAAAGTTGCAAGCAATATATAAGGGCTACCCCAACTGTATTAGTATCAGACTTTTTTGGAAGTGTCTAAAAAGAAAACCATGAGGCACTGCCTAAAACAGACAATATCATACTAATGTGTACTTCAGATAGAAGAAACGAAAGGGGAATTATTACCCCCACGGGAGGTTAGAAGGGTTGCGGTTGGAGACGACTTTGATGACCTTGCCATCAACGGAGATACCGTCGGTGCCAACAGGCTTGACGTCGGCATCAAAGATGCCGAGCGTGGAGTCGTATTTGAGGAGGTGGGAAGCCTGCTTGACGCCGCCGGTGTCGTTGATGGCAATGACGTCGAGAGGGGAGTCCTTCCTCCCATGCCAACACCTCAAGAAGTTCCTCCCAATCCGACCGAAACCATTGATAGCCACTTTAAGCTTGGCCTCCACCACTCCCCTCTTGTTGCCACCACCAACCTTTATTTCCATAAAATCTCACACATTATAATAAAAACAGAGCATTAAGTAAAAGGGAAGATTAATGAGAGGCACTGACAACGGAGGTTTGGAAAGCGATGACGGAGAGGAAGTCGTCGTTGGAGCGCTTGGGGAAGGGGAGAGAGGCGGAGGAGCTGCGGAGGCCGGAGAAGTCGGAGAAGCCTTTGCTGCAGCCAACCTGCAGAGATGAAAGAGCAGCAGAAGCCATGATTGATTGCAGCAGCAACACCAGTTGAGGTGGAAGTTTAAGTAGTGGATATATAGATGAGATATGGTAAGCTGTTTATGGATCAGATTTTTGATGGTATGTTAGCCTCTCGTCTCATTGTATGGCTGAGCTTCTCTATTATTGTCTCACTCTCCTATGTCTCTGTGTTGTGTCATTTAATCTTACTTTTTTTCCTTTGTCGTCACTAAATTAAATTTAGATTCTAACTATTCAATTTTAGGACTTACTTTTGTTATGCTTTCATTCTAATTAAATTCTGATTGCGATTAATAAATTTGAGTTGATGAACTAACTATAGTGGATTTAAATAGTGGTTTCGAATCCTCTATGGTAACAATCTTTTTTAAAAAAAAGGTATGAGAGTATTGTGCATTTGGTGCGCACAAATGAGTTCAATTCTTGCCTTTGCTATAATGAAATTATTATTGAGAATTAATAAGTTTTAATTGAAATTTAATGAACACAAATAGAAAAATAAATCATGTAGCTAATCACTGAAAAATAAACCCTCCATTAACGTTTTACAGATGGGAAGAGTATCTATTGTTGGGCTTATTAAGGCCCAAACTTGATTATATTAATAAGTGGAGATCAGACTCTCAGCTACGAAACTATTCGGTATATTAAGGCCTATTTTACTTATAGGCCCAACGACGAATGGGAAACTACCAAACTTTTCTACTAAATCATCAAATTTTGTAAATTATTATTTTCATTTTTTGTGTGTTTTATGTAGTGGTACTCCGTATTTTTTGTATAGTGATTTTTTAGTACTTTTTGCATAGGTTACCAAACTCTTTCTACATAATATTAATTTAATTTTCTTTTTTACCTTATTTGAAGGAAATAGCCGAGCTGGTGGACGGTAGGAGTACACATTTTATACTAGTAGTACAAAATGATGAAAAAGATATCACGATATTATTATGAAAGAAAAATTGAAAATTGAACCAAGCTTAATATGGTTAGATAAAGATCATTCACAATATTCCTTCGGACTGCGAATATCCGCATTATATTCTTTTAAAATATTCTTATCTCCAAATTCGATTTTCAAGAAATTTCCATCATTTTTGGATGCTAAGAATGTACTTTCCACTCTCTTTCCGAATCTAATTTATATTCAAAACAGTTATTAGCTTCAAAACCACGTGCAATACGTGTAACAAAGCTATATTATAACAACCATATATAATAATTTTATTAAACAAATTTTAATGTAAAGTTTTTTAAGTTATAGTACTAAATTCCACGTCATCTGCGTGTAGCTGCACCACATATATTCAAAGTATTTCGGAAACCTTCAAATTTTACTAATACTGTTGCTTATATACTAGAGTACAAACGTGCGAATTGTTTGAAATTTATTCTCTTCAGAACGCGTTGAAGAACATATAAACTTTAACAGCGCATTCAACTCTCGACTGCGTGCCTTGGGCTGTCATTCAAATTGACTGCCCATTTCCTAAATTTCTTCAAACCCTCCAACAAAAATCAGGTAATGTACCGACCTTTTGCAGATTTCGCCATTAATTAGCTGTTTCCTGCTGCATTTTGTTGTTGATGTTGTTGTCCCCTGTTTTATTGGAGGTAGGGCTGTTTAATTTGATTCAAACACATTTCGTTAACCCCCAATTGTTTCTTTCTTTCTATTTTTTAGGGCTATAAACCTTCAAGATTCTTCTTTTCCCCCTTTTCTAAATCTGTGAAGTAGTATTTGTAACAAAATGATGGGTTCCTTGTACGGAATCTTACAAAGGCCGCTTTTTGCGGCGTCTGCTTTCGCAATTGCCTCTGTCTCCACCGATTGCTATGACAAATTGCGGCCGTCTAAATCGTCAGACGCTTCTTCTCCCTTGGAACAATCGAACCCTTCATGCTCTTCCTTAGATGATCCAACCTCATTGTGGGTGTCGAAAATTCCTATTTCTAAGCTATCCCAACTGTCGTTTGTAGCCGGAATTCGAGTCCCCGTTCCTAATTTACACATACCAATCCCCTCTGGTAATGTTAATGCTAATTATTCTTTGGTGGCATCGTCCCCGGCCTTACTCAACTCATACCAGTCAGCCGATTTGGCAAACTCGGCCAAGCCGGCTGCCTACACGTATAGGGCCCCGGCATTGCCATCGGACTTTTTATATCGATGGCATTTGCCTGATCCTAGGGCAATCGATGTATCGGGAGGGTCGGATTGTTCGCCTGCAAAGTCTAGGACGGTGGTGGTGCTGCTAGGATGGTTAGGTGCTAAGCAGAGGCACCTCAAGAGATACGCTGATTGGTATACGTCGCGGGGGTTTCATGCCATTACGTTTACGTTTCCCATGTCGGAGCTGATTAGGTACCAAGCTGGGGGGAAGGTGGAGAAGGATGTGGAGTTGCTGGTGAACCATCTTGCTGATTGGTTGGATGAGGAGCCTGGCAAGAATTTGGTGTTTCACACGTTTAGTAACACGGGATGGCTCACGTAAGTGGGTGGTTGTACGATTCGATATCCATCGATTTTGTGTGAAACAAGTGTCTTGATTGATGTATATTGCCCTCTTCTTGTAGATATGGTGTCATTTTGGAGAAGTTTCAGAGTAAGGATGTTGATCTGGCTGGGAGGATCAGAGGTTGTGTTGTGGATTCAGCTCCCGTTGCAGTCCCCGATCCACAGGTAGAATTAGTTAGCATTTTCGGGACATATTATAGACTTCCATTGATGTCTCTTTCCTTGTTAACACATATTAATTGTATTTGTAGGTTTTTGCTTCTGGATTTTCTGCTGCTTTTCTGAAGAAGAATAGTGTTGCAGCAAAGGGTTCCGTTATTGAACCGAAGACAGAGGTAACAATCGGAACCAGAACCTCGTTCGAGGTCAAACCAGGCATGACTGAGGCAGCTCTGCTTCTA
Organism: Salvia splendens; assembly: GCF_004379255.2. NCBI lineage: Eukaryota > Viridiplantae > Streptophyta > Magnoliopsida > Lamiales > Lamiaceae > Salvia > Salvia splendens. The sequence continues at coordinate 7,149,393 of NC_056042.1, forward strand.
CTTCTCGAGAAGGTCTTTGGAGTAGTTCTAAATCACCCTTCCATAAACTGGTATTGTTAGCTTCACCTTTGTTTTCATTTTCATCTCATACGTTTGTTTATTCGACTTACTTAGATTTATGTTTTTTGTGAAAATGCAGGAGGCTTTCAGATGTGATGAGCCTGCTAACATCGGAGCAGCCAAGGTGTCCGCAGCTGTACATCTACAGCTCGGCTGACAAGGTGATCCCTGCAGGGTCTGTGGAGTCGTTTATCGAGAATCAACGGAGGAATGGGCACGAGGTTAGAGCGTGCAACTTCATCTCGACGCCCCATGTTGATCATTTTCGGAATCAACCTGAACTCTATTCTTCTCAGCTCACTCAATTTATGGAGGATTGTGTGCTCACCACCTGCAAACCTCCTCCTTAAATACACTTTTATTCACTTGATTCTTTCTTGCATTTAAAAATCAAACCATACATATTCCATGTTTTCTTCTTTGACAATTGTAAGTATATACATTTTGTTGTTATAGGAGACACTGTTAGTAGCTTAACAGATGCAAACTCCGAAAGTGCATTTTCTAATTTTTTTTTTTCTTGCACTGTAATAATATCACTCATAAAGCTCCTTCAATAGAACACTAAGTTTCAGTAAAGATATAAAATTCTGGACTAAGTTTCGACCCATATTTCCAAGTCTCGATTAATGATACATCTGATTAATTAACGGCAACAAAAATCAAAGTCTAGACTAACTACACAACTGCCTGAAATTAAAGAATATGAAAAAGACAAAATTTAAACTAAGACTTGGGTGGGGTGCGCCTGGCCATGGCAGTAGTGCAACACCAAGGCGACGCTTGAGAGCACCAGCAGCAAGCTGCCGTTACGGACTCTCCCCTCAAAAAATAAATTTAATATCGTGTGAGTCAATGACTCACATATCAGATATTAAACTGATAAGAACAGATACTACACTTGATCTTAGCCAAAAGGCCGAGAAAGGTATGCTTAATCAATGTTTCAGATTTTTGTTTTATTGGAATGTATCTGCTTAATCCATTTTTAAGTTTTCGATGTGGGACAAATTACAAACAGTTAGGCTGCCCATTTAAACTGGAGACCTATTCTCTTCGAATTAAATCCTTATTAATTACTAACACTAGATCTGCAAAAACTTGATAATTAAAAATGCAAGACTCCTTTCACCGGTGAAGTTTGTGTTGCTATGATATGTTGAGTTGTGGCTTACTATTTGTGTGAGGTGGTGCGTATCCCTATTATACTTGTGCTATAGCCATAACAGTAGCTGTTTAATCGGGTTTTTTCTTCTTTTGTTCTAAACTAGAACTTAGGTTCCTTATTTGTTCTAGACTTTTTTTTGTTCCAGATTTGGGAGAGACGCATGACCCTCATGCGTCTCATTTTAATGAGACGCATGACAGTCATGCGTCTTTCATAGAGACGCATGAGGGACATGCGTCGTTAATTTTTTAATTTTTTTCGGGCAAAGACGCATGAGGGTCATGCGTCACGGGCAAAGACGCATGATCATCATGCGTCGCTATTTTTGTTGCTTCGCTCCGGTTGTCAGTGGTTTTTATTGCTTTAATTTGTTGGTTTTGTTCAGTGATTTGACCACACATTTGACACCATAAATCATGTGATGGGCTAGGATGGTCCACCTCCCCTTATTTTATGTATTTGTCCAGTGATTTGACCACACATTTCACAATATAATAACGTGATAGGCTAGGATGGTCCACCACCCTTTATTTGTCGGATAGAAAATCAGCCCTCTAGGAGTTTACCTATCTTAGTGGACTAGCAATTATTGGTTCAGGTGTCATGTCACCCAACGTGCTTATCATCACCGCATTTGAAGTGCTTATTTCATTTATTGTTTGAACCAGGTCAGAAATAGCGACGCATGATGATCATGCGTCTTTGCCAGTGACGCATGACCCTCATGCGTCTTTGCCCGAAAAAAATTAAAAAATTAACGACGCATGTCCCTCATGCGTCTCTATGAAAGACGCATGACTGTCATGTGTCTCATTAAAAGGAGACGCATGAGGGTCATGCGTCTCTCCTAAATCCGGAACAAAAAAAAATGTCCAGAACAAATAAGGAACCTAAGTTCTAATTTAGAACAAAAGAAGAAAAAACCCCTGTTTAATCTGTCACATTTTTAAGGTAACATAGTCTATAATGAATGCACTGTATAGTGTAAGAATGTATTTATTTTCAACATACAAATATAAATATTGTTTAAAAACAAAACCCTTAGGCCATCCGCATCCGTGTCTCAATACCGTCTCTTAACCGTCTCATCCCTTCACTATTCATGGGCCCCACTGCACTTTTTACCTCATCGTCTCATTCCTTCACTATTCATGGGCTCCACTGCACTTTTTACCTCATCTCTTAACTAAGAGAAAACACCTGCATCCATCAATATCTTAACCATCTCATCCCGTAACTATTCATTTAATTTCATTTTTTTATTTTTATTTCCAACAAATCTATACATTTATAAAAGGGGAGTTTTGGGGGTATTTATGGAAATATATCATTTTAGTTAAAAATTAATACGATCAAAGATAAAAATGGCTGATTAAATGTAAAACGTGTGATTATGAGAATTCTAATAGTAACTAATAGTATATTTCTTTAATAAATGGAAGACAATGACCATTGGAATTAAATTTAATTCAATAAAACCTAATAATATGAGTAGTGATTGAACTTCTACATACATTTGGTTCAGATTAAAAAAGTTTTCATTGAGAACGGTTAAAATTTTCTATGTCATTTTATTACTCACTCTGTCCTGCTTAAGATGACACGTTTTCCTTTTAAATTTATCCCAACGAAGATGAAACATTTCCTTTTTTGGAAACTTTATCTCTCCAATTAATACACCCAACAACTTTTTTTCACTCCTATTAAAATATGCATCTTTCTTTCTCTCTCTATTTTAATACTTTCACCCACTTTTCATCTCTCCAATTAAACACTTTAACCAATAACTCCTAAAACTTTGTGCCTACCAAGGAATATGTCATCTTAGCCGGGACGAAGGGAGTACTACTTTAATTTATAATAAATTAAATTGGAATCACTAAGAGTCAATAGAGAAGAATATAAAAGAAATTAGAATGCCAAAAGCTACTAAATTTTTTATAAATACCAATTCTGTTAATTAAAATTGTAATGACCGTGGTGGAAAAAAAGTGCGGTGATTCTCATGTGTTGCTGCCTCAGACGTGCTATCGTCGTCATGAACTGAAGGTTTCACAGCGACAGTCCAGCAAATGCGTTGTTGGAGGAAGAAAGAAAATGAACATTACTCCTAAGAAGATTGAGAAGTTACCGGAAGTAACAGATGCAGCATGGAGGAGTTGCTGGAAATTGCAGGCAGTGAAATGTGGAGAAGAAGATGGAGGAGGATATTATTTTTAGCTCAGTTTATTTTATTTACATTTTTGTAATTTATTTTTGTTCAATTATTTGATGTTAAGAAATTACTTATCGGGGCCTTGGGGGTTTTGCTGTTTTAAGATTTTAGGTTTCTTTATCTTATTTCGCTCAATATTCAATTTTTTAATTTGGCAATATTTATTAAATTCTATTTATAATAAATTGTTTTGGCACAATCTATCCCTATATTTATGGATTAATTAGATTAAATATCATGTGTTATTTTAGTCCAGTAGTCAAACCAGCAACTATCATGTTGATTCTCACCATTGTTGTCTCTTTTAGTTGGAATATTACTCAATGCATTTCTTAATGGTGTGTTAAAAGAAGACATTTATATGAGACAGCCTTTTGGTTTTGAGCAAGGGGGGCCTCACCTGGTTTAAATTGAACAAAGCTATTTATGGGCTCAAACAAGCCTCCAGAGCTTGGTTCTTCACCATCCACTCAGTGCTTCTTTCCCTTGGATTCAATCAGTCTAGAGCAAATGCCTCAATGTTTATCAGAAAAACTGGTCTTGAAACTATGTATCTCTTGATTTATGTAGATGATATGCTCATCACATGTAACTGCCCTCATGCTATTAAGAAGGTCATTAATCAGCTCAATGCTCATTTCTCTCTCAAAGATCTTGGTGAAGTTAGTCTTTCTTGGTGTTGAAATCATCAAGACTGAGCATGGTCTTCATCCGTGTCAGTCATCTTACATCAGGGATCTATTGAAAAAGGCCAACATGACTGGTGCAAAGGGCTGCCCCACTCCTATGGTCTCTAGTTGTGAGCTCAGTAAAACCATTGGTTCCCCAGTATCTGATGCCAAATTCTACAGAAGTATTGTTGGAGCTCTCCAATATGCAGCCATCACTCAGCTTGACATAAACTATGCTGTAAACAAGGTGAGCCAATACATAGTTTCCCCACTTGATACTCACTGGAGAGCTGTCAAACGTATCTTGAGATATCTATCAGGTACTTTGGATTTTGGAATTCAAATTCTTCCATCAAATGGTCTTCTATCTGCCTTCTCTAATTCAGATTGGGCAGCAGACCTTGATGATAGGCGATCTACTACTGGCTTCTGCACTTATTTTGGCAGAAGCCTCATCTCTTGGTGTGTGAAGAAACAAACCGTTGTAGCTCGCTCTAGCACAAAGGTTGGGTACAGGAGCTTAGCTCATGCTGCAGCTGAGGTAGCTTGGCTACAGTCTACTCTTAGTGAATTAAAGTTATCTATTAAATCTGCTCTTGTAATATGGGTTGACAACTTAAGTGCCATAGCTCTGGCTTCTAACCCTGTTCTCCATGCAAGGACCAAGCATATTGTGCTTGACATTCATTTTGTAAGAGATAAAGTGCTCAACAAGGCTCTTGAACTCAGGCATGTTCCTACTCATGATCAAGTGGCTGATATCTTCACTAAGCCTCTGAGCCAATAGCCTTTCTTGAAGCTACGAACAGACTCGGTGTGGTTTCCTTAGCTTCCCTCAGGTTGAGGGGGGATGTTAGAAGTCTCAAGATCAACCAAGCCGATGACTTGATCAAGCGTGTTGAAGGAGATGGCTTGATCAAGCCATCGATCAACCAAGCCGATGACTTGATCAAGCGTGTTGAAGGAGATAGCTTCATCAAGCCATCGATCAAGCGTGTTGAAGGAGATGGCTTGATCAACCAAACCGATGGCTTGATCAACCAAGCCTTGTTGCATGAGAAAAGTGAAGATATGCATGTGAGGAATTCGCTTGAAAGTCGTACATGAGAAAAGACAAGGGACAGCTCACAGCAAGGTGTCATCGCACGAGCCAACACCTCACGAGCTCAGCTCGTGACTGTACCCATGCTCACAGTTAAGATGCGGGACCATGAATGTACTTGGAGAGACGTGGTGCTAAATGGATTAAAGAAGGAAGTAGATTAGCAGAGTTTGTTATGATTAACTTTGTAATCTTATTTTTAACTTGTACTAGATGGATTATGGTAGAGTTCTAGATGTTTCCTATGCCGCATATATGTAACGACACTTTGAGCATTTTGAATTAATTGAATGAAACAGTAGCTTGAGCTTTCCCATTCTCTTTGCAGCAATGTTTAATCTTGCTTTCTCCCTTGTGTATTCTTGTTTTTTTCACCTATCATGGCATTTCCAGCCGCCGTTTCGCCGATCTCCAAAGATTCAATCTTTACCCGCCGGAAAGTGATTGTATCATCGCCAGCGTGGAAGCAGATGGCAGCAGCGGCTGTGGCGTAAGAAATGGAGAGAGATGAGAGGAGAAGAAAAGAGGAAAGAGATAGAGAGAAGAGTCGGCGTCACTCGCCGGCGACGCGACTGTGCAGGCGGGGCGGCGAGGGAGAAAGAGACAACGAGCGAGAGAGATAGATGGATTTGGTTCATATGGAGGCCGAGAGGCACGACTGCAGTTTTGTGGCTTGCGGCGGCGGGGAGACTGATGTTTAGCGGGAAGCTGGTGTTCAGCCGTTCCACCGATTAGAGGGAGGAAATGAGGGAATCGCCGGCCATGGCAGCTGGCGGGTGAGGAAGGGGAGGCGGCTGGCGGGTGAGGAGGAGCGGCGAGTGTGGGGAAGGGAATCCGCTAAACACCCTACTCAATTAATTTAGGGTTTGAGGAATATTGGTTTATGTATGCTATTTGGGCTATTGTTTGGGCTTATAGTATGGATTGTGTAATTAAGATTTTAGTTTATAATTTTGTAAATGTGATATTCTCTTCAGTTGAATAGAGTTTAATTTGAGGGTTGGATTTTATTATTTATATTATAAAATTATAATTTAGGAGGAATAATTTATTGGTTTATGATATCATTAAGAAATATTCGTTTTATTTTTTTATGTTGTTTGATAGAGTTTCTAAAATAATAGATTAAAATAGATAATGCCAATATTATCATTTAAATAACTTTTATTTATTTAATTCCAATATTTATTTCAATACATGTTCTCCTCCATTACTGATCGAGCAATCCAGCCTCCAACGGCTAACCTCTATTACTCCTGCCGCTACTCCACTCTCTCCAGTCTCCAATCCTTCCATTACTTAGAGCATCCACTACGCGTCCCGCGCGCGGCTCGCGTTCCGTCCCGGAGGGACGGTTCCGCCGCGGGACACGTTGCAACGTTCGTCCCGTCCCGTAGCCCGTCCCCAGCCCGTCCCGTAGCCCGTATCCGCGAGACAAGGGACGCGCCGGCCCGTCACGCTCCCGGGCGACGTGGCGCACCCCCGATGCATGCGTGACGCCCACTCGCTGGCCCGCGAGTGGGCGTCGTCACGGATGACGCACTAAATCAATTTTTTTAAAAAAAATCGAATTTAAAAAAAATACTTTTTATTTATAAAAATTGTTTTTATATTTAAAAACAATTTTTACAAATAATTAAATACAAGAAATTCGTAATAGCCCACATATATTTGATGGGCTTGCGAATTTATGAAACTCATTTTTGGGTGCTTCTCTTTTATAGAGACAACCTTGAATGTTTTATGTTCCACTTTCGATGTGGGACAAAGTCATTCTTTGTTTCTTCTCTTTTATAGAGACAACCTTGAATGTTTTATGTTCCACTTTCGATGTGGGACAAAGTCATTCTTGGTTGCTTCTCTTTTATAGAGACAACCTTGAATGTTTTATGTTCCACTTTGGATGTGGGACAAAGTCATTCTTGGTTGCTTCTCTTTTATAGTGACAACCTTGAATGTTTTATGTTCCACTTTCAATGTGGGACAAAGTCATTCTTGGTTGCTTCTCTTTTATAGTGACAACCTTGAATGTTTTATGTTCCACTTTCGATGTGGGATAAAATCATTCTTGGTTGTTCTTCTTTTATAGAGACATCATTGAATGTTTTATGTTTCACTTTCGATGTGGGACAAAATCATTCTTGGTTGTTTCTCTTTTATAGAGACGTCCAAGAATGATTTTGTCCCACATCGAAAGTGAAACATAAAACATTCAAGGATGTCCATATAAAATTATATTTTAAATTATGTCATTTTTATTTTTTTAAGATTTTAATTATGTTTTTTTTAAAATTTTAAGTTGTATTTTTATTTTATGTTGTAATGTTGTTTTAATTTTAATGAATTGTGTTTGTTTAAATTGAATTGGGTTGGAAATAAAAAATAAAATGAAATTGAATGAATAGTAATTAAGGGACGGAGCGTTGCAGGTTCCGTCCTTTAGTTAAGGGATGGAGGAAAAAAAGGACAGTAGGGCCCTCAAATAGTGGTCAAATAGTAGTTAAGGGACGGTATAGAGACAGCGTAGTGGATGGTCTTACTTCACTTGAGCTTGACCTCACTCACTAGAGCAGTTTTGCACCATAGCCACATGTCCATAAGAGCATCCACAACCGTGCTCTTACCAGCGGCACGGTTGTGGGCCCGGGCGGTACTATTCATGCCTGCTCTCTGGCAAGAGCACAACACCCACAACTGTGCTCTTCCGCAAGGACGAGCACAATTAATTTAAAATTCAATTAAACAATAACATTTCCATAATATTAAAATTCATTTAAAAACCACAATAAATATTACAAATGACAATAAAATTAAACATTACATAATTAAAATCCTAAAAATTAAAAATTACATAATTAAAATCCTAAAAATTAAAAAAACCACTACTCGTTGCCGAATTTCGCCCACATGTGATTGATTAGGTCTTCTTGTAGTTGATTGTGGATTCGAGTATCGCGCATTGTGTGTCTTGTCTCGATCCTCTGGCCAACCGTCGTATGCTCGCCTCGGCGTGGGGGAGACCTCGCTGTTGAGCTTCCGGCTTCGTCCTCGTCGTAGAAGCTAGCCGCCCTCGGCCCTTCGTCGGCTATAATCATGTTGTGTAATATAATACACGTGAACATGATGTCGGCGATATTATTCACGTACCACAGCCGAGCCGGGGCCTTCACAATGTTGAATCGAGCTTGAAGGACCCCGAAGGCTCTTTCGACGTCCTTCCGCGCTGACTCTTGACGCTGCGCAAAAAGAACCCGTCTCGGGTCGTGCGGGTTGTGGAGCGTCTTCACGAACGTCGACCACCTTGGGTAGATACCATCGGCGAGATAGTAACCCATGCGGTATGTATTTCCGTTGATGGTGAAGTCGATTGTCGGTGCTACACCATTCATCACATCATTGAAGAGTGGTGAAGAATAGAGCACGTTCAAGTCGTTGTTGGATCCGGCAACGCCGAAATATGCATGCCAAATCCATAGGCGATAGTCGGCGACCGCCTCAAGGATAAGTGTTGGGCCGCTGCCTTTGTGACCGCTTAAGTGTTGCCCCCTCCAAGCAGTCGGGCAATTCTTCCACCTCCAATGCATGCAGTCAATGCTGCCAAGCATTCCGGGAAAGCCATGGACTGATTCGTGAAGACGAAGCAACCGTTGGCAATCATCGGTGGTGGGTGCCCGAAGGAATTCATCCCCAAAAGCAGAACGAACGCCCTCGCAAAAATTCTTTAAACAAAGGATTCCAGTGGACTCACCGATATGCAAATACTCATCGAAGACGTCGGCCGTTTGCCCAGTAGCGAGTTGTCGGATGGCACACGTACACTTCTGCAACGCCGTGATACTTTGCCGGCCGGCTGCATCTACACCTGTTTGAAAGTATTCAACACGTGCGGACAATGTGTTGACAATTCGCATGAACAAGCGCTTTGACATGCGAAAACGGCGCCTGAAGTAATCTGCCGGAAACCGCGGATGGTCGGCAAAGTAGTCGGCAACGAGCCTTTCGTGGGCTCCCTCCCGGTCACGATGGATGTAGCGGCGATTTGATCTAGTGCGTTGAGGAGGATGAGCGGGGGTATTCGCCGCGACATATGCTTCGTAAGCGGCACGATGTTGTTCGTAGTATTCTTGTTCTTCGCGCTCCGCTTCCGCCATGAGATGAGTGAAATCCATTTGATGTTTTGAGTGAATGTTGAATGTGTTGATAGTTTGTATAAGAATTATGAATGAGAGATGAATGAGAGATGAATTGATGTGATAAATGAGTGATGAATGTGTGTATTTATAGATGATTTTGGGGGAAAAAATCAAAAAAATTCAGAAAAAACGGCCATATTTTTGGGATTTGGAAAATATTTTTTTTTTATTTTTTAGCATTATTTATAATTAAATACCGATTTTTTTAAAAAAATAAAAAATATTTAAACACAACGGCTATGCCGTTGACGAATGGGAGCGCGCCACGTGTGCGTCCGCTGGCACGGACGTGCTCGATACATCGAGCAGCGCCGTACCAGCGGCGCGAGCGCAGCGGCGGCGGATGGCGTCCGTGCCAGCGGCGCGGACGGCGGTGGCGACGGACGCCACCGCTGCGCATGGTCTAACAATCTTCAACCTCAACTTTTCTCTTACAATCTCTCCTACTATCACTGCTTACTAATCCAAATCCCCATCTCTAATTGCAAGTTCCACCCTTAATCTCTCCTACTATAACAGCTTGATTGGATCAGGGAATTATAAGGCGCGGCCGTTTTGGATCGGGGAATTACGTAATTGAGAATTGAGAATTGCAACGACGGAATTGATAAGGGAAGAATTGAGCAGGGGTACCTAATTTGGGAAGAATTGATCATGGAACATTTGGGTGAAATTGAGGGAACGTGATTCGCCATGATTTTACTTAATTCATACAATTTGTTTCCAATGTCTGCACGCCGGCACTGGAATACTGATGGCATTTGCCGACTTATGACATAAGAGGGTAATTATGTAAACAAATAGGTTAGTCACGTTTTAAAATGAATACGTATAAATAATCAGACCTAGCAGCCCAGATAATTTATCTGTAATATTGGAGTTTATTATCTTAGGCTTTATCAGTCCTCGCCTTAATCACATGCTTTACAAATAAATTAATTATACTACAAAATGATCAATAATGCAAGATAAATAAACTAATCTAGAATTATCATAGCTGTCAAACTATGCCTTAAGAGCATTCGCAGCGGTGGCGGTTGGCGCCACCGCCGTCCGTGCCAGCGGCAAGGCGAAGGACCGCCACCGCTGCAACCGCGCCGCTGGCACGGCGCTGCTCGATGTATCGAGCACGTCCGTGCCAGCGGACGCACACGTGGCGGTCTCCCATTCGCCAACGGCATAGCCGTTGGTTTCAAATATTTTTTTATTTTTTTTAAAAAAATCGGATTTTTATTAAAAAAATCGATAAAAAATAAAAAAAAATTTCACTTCCCCAAAAAATTATATCCGTTTATAACCGTTTTTCCCCACTTTTAATTTTTTTTTATTTTTTTTACCCCAAAAATACACACTTTCATCTATAAATACCCCCAATTTCACTCCAAAAAATTCACACTTTCACTACACAATTCTCATCATCAATCTCTCATATCCATTTTCATCTTCCTCTCACACCCTACAACACCACTATGTCCGGTAACGACGACAACCCAAGCGGCTCTCACAGTTGGAACCCCGAATGGTTCGGTTCGCAACCGTTTCATAGTCCGGAAACGGAATATTCGGCCCCTCCTCTCACCCAAGATTCGGGCGTTTCGTAGTCTTCCTCGGGTTATATTAGCCAATAATTATGTAATTTTTAATTTTTAGGAGTTTAATTATGTAATTTTTAATTTTTAGTATTTTAATTATATAATTTTTAATTTTTAGGATTTTAATTATGTCTTTTTATTTTATTTGTAATTTGTTATTTTTATTGTGGTTTTTTTTAATGAATTTTAGTATTATGAAAATGTTTTTGTGTAATTGAATTTTATATTAATTGTGCTCGTCCTTGCGGAAGAGCACAGTTGTGGGTGTTGTGCTCTTGCCAGAGAGCAGGCATGAATAGTACCGCCCGGGTCCACAACCGTGCCGCTGGCAAGAGCACGGTTGTGGATGCTCTAATGTTTTAAATATCTACCTACATATACATAAAGGAGAGTTTTCTAAAAATTTACATAAATGCCATTGTAAAAACTTACATATTTTTAGTTTGACCACAAGTGTTCCGAACCCGCCTTCGGCGGAATCTGATTAATCCTGCTCGACCGGGCTTGTGGATTAATGTCTATACATATATAAAAGGGAAGTTTTCTAGAAACTTACATAAATGCCATTGTAATTAATTTAAATTTATATAGTGGTAATAACTTTAGATCTTTTTTTTCACACATTTTTTTTGTTTGACCACATGTGTTCCGAACCCGCCTTCGGCAGAATTGGATTAATCCTGCTCGACGGGCTTGCGGATTAATGCCAAAAGTCTCCCAGTGGGTGGTGGAGTTTGAACCCGTGACCTCAAGGTCATCACAGCTCTCCACGCTGCCAACTGCGCTTATTCTAATTAACCCATACTCTTTGATCATTAGTCACACATTTTCTTTTTGTCATTATCTTTATTGTTTTTACTCCACTTAAATCATAAATTAAAATTGTATAAAATCGTTTGTCGAATTTAAAATGTTTCATTTATTAGGAAGTAGTAAATTATTCATTTAGAATGAGACAAGATAAGTACATTTCTGTTTTTGTAAATCTTCATATTGCTTTGAATTATTATTTTCTATATATTAATTATATTTTGTATTATTATTTGAAATTCTTATGTTCCGTGCATAGCACGGGTGTTAATACTAGTATTGGAAAGGTGGTACTTTTTTTATTGATGCATCGAAATATTCTCCCAGTCATGTGGTGCTGTTTTCCCAATTAACCCACCTCACTCTCTCCCCCCCCCCCTTTGCGCATTCCATTATTCCTCAGCCCTAAAATTTGAATTCACCTAACCCTAGCAGCCGTGGTCGCCGACACTCCGGTATCTCGAAACACACCTAGACATCAAGCACCCCCGTGACGATTTTAGGCCGTCCGCAAAAAAACTATTATCAGTCTGCTGCTGCTACGGAGTACCAACAACCCTTCCTTTTGACCCAATCACAGGTACGTTGGTAACGAGATATATACAAGCCGCAAATTTGTCCGTTTACGAATGCCCATTTGCGTCGTTGCTCACGCGGTACACATAATTTCAGCTGAGCGGCCCGACTGCGTGGATTTGGGGATTACCGAATACAACTCCACCCTCAAAAACCGATTCCGTTCAACGAAGTTCACCTGATTAACCTGGGTAATAACCTCACGCTCATATGTTTGCTACTTTTTTTTGCATAAATTGTGTATAGAATTTTGTATCCCTAATTTATCATGGTGACTCCCTTTCACTTGCTCTCTTATTAAGAAGTCGTCTTCGAAATTAAATATTGCGCTACTAATTTGTTGTAGAAGTTACTTGTCAACTTACTTGCTCTTCGGTGTGAACTTAGAAGCAAAAGTTTCATTTTTTGGTTTCGTGTTAAAATACAACAGCAGGATGAGATCACCATCAGTTAAATTTGCTCTTATATACATGATGCTTGAAGACATCATGTATATATATCTGGTTGAGACGACCCTGCTCGTATGCCGTTACATGAAGGCCCGCACTAAACGCAGGAGACGTCGTACTCTCGAAATTGCGAGGCAATACAGTGTTTTGAACAAGGTTCCCTTGCAGATCGAACGCTTGAACAGGCTCATTCATGTCACAGATACAGATTGTATGGATGTGTGCTTCCATAAATATTTGTACCATCAACAACACAAAAAAATCAAGCTTGGTAGATATACGTCTATCATCCATCATCTTAGTTCCATCAAGTTGAGTAATTGTTCTAGTTGGCTAGAGATAGGTTTAAGGGGAGGGGGTAGATAAATGTCAATCATAGAATCAATGTTAACCATTCTATTTAAGCATCCAGTACCTCACTTTGATTTACACAAACAGATTCATGCTCCAAAAATTCCCTCGGCCAACATGATCCCCCCCACAAGCAGCCTATTTGTATTATGGTAATTGGTCGCCCGAGGCTGACGAGATCGTGTTAAACACGACCATCAGGCTGAAAGGAGCGACGAACTGAGTGCTCCATGACTTCCCCCATTGGTTTGTGATGACAGCGCAGCAGGAGGTGGCGGCGAAGATGTCTATCCAAGTAACTGAGTCAGAGATCAAGCAGGGACTTGATTTCATGAAACTTAGGTACGACATATTCAAGAGGTTGCAGGATGACGGAGCTTCGTGGGACGTCGGGGCGGCGTTTGTACGGGCTAGTGACGACCTCTGGGCAACAATACTCCAGGTATGTTATGGTACTTGTCCCTAAAATATTTATGAACAAACTGACCCCTTTCAACCATGACAGAGAACTCCTTTCGCCGGGGCATATTACCACCGTGATGACCCTTATTTCTCGAAGCTCGCTTGCTTGTTCGGGTTAGGCAAAGTGAAGAAGGAAGAGGATGTAGAAGTTGTACTCATATCTGACCGGACGGAGAAGGTATCCGCTGATGAGCCAAGTTGTTACGAGATTACTAGGTGTGACGCAGAGGTGACATCGCCGACTATTTTCCCACCACGTACGGTCTGCCGGAAGCTATTTCCGGAGGATGACGAACCCCCGACGAATCGCGAATCAACAAATGAAGTTGGCATTTGTTTCATTGACTTGGATGCCGATGGGCAGCTACGCACTAGGTTTGAGAAGGGTAGGGACTTGCCCACCGTACCCGACGGGAAGAAAGACAAGGGTGGCCCGTCAAGGGTCTCACCAAACACGAGCTCGTGTGCGTCGAACTCACCTAAGCAGCTTGGCCGTATATTTACAAAAAGCCAAGAGTGTAGATCGGGTAGAATGGATATTGCTCATGGGTGCCCAAGTGATTAGCTATGCGATGTTGGTATAATATATGTCGCTGATTTTGAAAATTTCTGTTTGGGACTTACCTTTTGCTACTAGTAGAAGCTTTAGTCATCATGTAGTAGTTAAAGCTTATTATGAATAGGTTTGGCAGTACCTATGTTATGGTGTGGTGTGTCCATATGTATTGTGAATAGGGTGTTTCGTGTAGTGAAGAGGGCAATTTTAAGTTGGCCTTTGTCATTTTGGTTATGACTAACATATATGATGGTAATGATATATCTCTCTCACTAGGCATATTAGGTACATTGTCCATTCAACACTACGGAATACCATAATATATTCTCTATTACTAGTGGAAAATATTACATACATTGAGTACACATATGTGTCTCCCTACCATCAAAACGATACCCCAAAATAAAAGCTACGTTCATAGACTACTAATATCCTAGAGTTCAATATGCATCATAATTATAAGCTTAATTAAACTTAGCATTGTACCCAAAAGATAGAGAGACCAGCTGCCATTCACGCCCCCTTGTCACTCTCCTCGATACACATAAGGAGATATCCAAGTCGTGCTGCGGCCGACATGCCCATAAAGACCTCCATATGTTGCGGTTTATCTTTATCACTTAGGATGTTACAAAGACGGTACTTCTGGGCGAGAGTGAGACCATCGACGTTACCCAACTTATCAAACACATCTTGCCTAGCCTGCCCAAGATCGAACTCGTACCCGATCCGTGATGAAATAACCTTCAAACGGTTGTTTGTCTCATGGTGAAGGTTACCTAAGAACTCCATTAGTGCAGAGTCAGGACCGTCGACCTTACGCTTCTTACTACAATGGGGCTTGGTTGTGGATGTCTGTTTGTCACTGTTACCTGAACTCATGTTCAGATTTCCCCCGGCTGTGACAAAGGAAAAGTCTTATCCGCCTCTAAATCGTCAAGGCCCTAACTAAAGTCGTTTTCATTCACTTCAGAACCCGCGGTAGCAGGGGCACGCATACAATCAATCGCATCATTTATCTGCTCGGTACCCTCCCCACTCGCACGATCCTTGCCGAAGATTAGCTTCCACGTTTCCCACAGCGGCCAAGACTTATGGCGCATATGCTTGGCGTCCTTGTCAGCCTACATAAGCGGCAAAAAATATTAGCTGTATATTTGAAGAGTGCTATTTCGAAATAAAGTACAGAAAATATATAAATCATTAGCATAACGATTGCTTCCCATTGGTCGTCGTCACATTCGATATTGTATTCACCATCAGAATTGAACCCGACGCCGCTCCTACCAAGGATTCCTCGTAGGCTGGTGTAGCACCTATTCCAAGCAGCTATCTTTGATGTTATATATGGCGTGCCTTTGATGTCTGTGGTTGGAAATTCTTTTCGAATGGCGTCCTCAATCTTCCCCAAATACCCGGTCCGAAAGCCGTTGTCAGACTTCCACCCCCTAGCGACGAGGTCGAGCATACAGGCAGCCAAGACTTCTTCATCTCTAACCGTCCAAATCCTCCGAGAGCGATCACCTTTACAGAATTTCCGCCGCGGTGAGCGTTGGTTTACTGCAACCAAATGAACAACCAGTGATGGAGTTATATGTGTATTAGGTACATGAGCGTCTATTCTCGGATTTTCTTAACAAAATAACCTTGTGATGGATTTCCCACTTCGACGAATCCAGATCCCGATCCCCTCTTGTCGTCCGTCCAACTGCATAGCCGGAAAAGGGCAGAACGGGAGGAAACATATCAACAACATTATTCCTCTAGAACAAAGGGAACCATATCTATAACATCAATTCGTCCAGAACAGAGGTAACCATAGCAATAACATCATCGCAATTCGTCTATAAGAACATTGGAAATACCCAAACGATAACAGACAAAAGTTGATTAGGATCTCATTGGAATAAACGGTTCAGAGATGTTTAAAGGCACGTGCATTCACAGCAACAACAGTTCATGGAAAATAACAAGATTTGTCTCCAATTATGTACACGAAACTCATACAAAGCGAGAATAGCTCCATAACTACCGGTTTATCCGACGACAGACACCATCATATAAATGAAAACACAGTCCACTTGTATCGTGTTCAGAAAATGCTGGGAAGGGTTGGTGATGGCCTACCTCATTTTGGAGCTCCACTGGGTAAATGGAAGGGATGTCTGTCTGTGAGAAAATGAAGCTTTATTTGAATACATAAGTTTGAATCGAGTTTCCGCCTTTTTATTTCAATACGCGGGACCTAAATTTTGTTTGAAAATTTTAAGGGCAAATAGTCATTTCGTCTCATCAGGGCTTTTATTTAATTTTTTTATGCAGATATATTGCTTCTAATCTGGGCCCAAATATGATACCCCGAACTAGGCATGCACACGGTTCAAAAAAATCATGAACCTGAACCAGCCCGCCAAGGGTTTAGGCGGTTCCGGTTCCGGTTCCGGTTCAAAAAACCGCCGGTTCTGGTTCCGGTTCAAAACCGCCGGTTCCGGGCTGGTTCGGCGGTTCAGTTTTTTTTTTGCATTTTCTTCTTTATTTATCTATGGAATGTGCGTAAATAAAATTCAAAAAATCACGAAGAAAATTGCTTTATTGATATAAATTTAAACGAGGCTACAAGTTACAACAATTACAAGTCACTAAAGACTTGAAGTCTTAAACAATAAATTTAAATATTGATTACTTTTTTAATCGTCTATTTTTATCATTCTTATACAAATTGTATTAATTGTTGCTTTTTCGCATATTTTAATCAATACATTGAGAAAATTGAGTAATATACCTACATTTAAATCCAATTATTTGAACATGTCCACATTCTGTAAATATACAAATTATGAGCAACATGCCACATTCAAATTTAATTAAACTATTATAACTAAACTATTCTAGTTGATGCTATTATTAACTATAAATTTGTCTTAAAAAAGGAATTATGACAAAAATAAATATAAAAATAGTAAATAATAAAATGTAAAAAATAAAGAAAGTTTTGTCTTCTACATTGGAAAAAGATTAATGAATGATCTAAACATATAGTTATAAAAGAAAATATTTCAACATATTTTGTCTTATATCGAAGGTGAAACATAAAATATTCAAGGATGTCTTTATAAAAGAGAAACAACCAAGAATAGTTTCTTAGAATTCAGAGGCCCAACAAATAAATATGAGATATTATGAAATTTTTGTATTTATTTTTTTATGAAAATTAATTTTTAAATATAAAAATTAATTTTTATAAATAATAATTTTTTTATTTTTATTTGAACCGCCGGTTCGAACCGTTGAACCGGCGGTTCCGGTTTTTGAAAATCGTGAACCTGAACCGAACCGTCGCCTCCGATTCTGGTTCCGAGAACTCGCGGTTAACCGCCGGTTCGGTTCGGTTTGCGCATGCCTACCCCGAACATATTAATCGAAAAAGGCTGTGGTGGGCCATACCTGATTTAATTAACTCGAGTAATAAATCTGACCAAACGTTTTATTTTAGGATGTGTTCATGAATAGAGTAAATAAGATAAATATAATAGAAATGACAATGTTTCTATTTTTCGAAATTGAAAGGTTTTCCATGAAGGCAAGTACTAGTAAATAGTAAATACCACATTTCGCATTGTGATTTCAGTAAGATTCATAACTATCTTCACTCTTAAACAGAACGTCGCTACCCGATATCTACTCACAAGTAGAAACCTAAAAGGCTACCGAAAAAAAATTAATTTGCTATAAGTGATGCTGCTGTTTCGGGTTGAGAAATAACTTATTACCAGATGGATACAAGTTACATAACCAAAATCGATAATTTAACATGATTAAAGAGATTTCACTATACAAAAATGGCATGAAACGTGCTGAGTTTACTTGAGTAAGAATATGTAACAAAAAAAAACACAAACTGATGGTTATTATGTAATCATGCAAGTAACCCCTCAATCTATCCTTCGTTACAAGCACAAACATTGTTCTCCATCAAGCGCAAATAAGCTATCAGCTTCATCCACATCACAAAAGCTGCCAAACAGGAACAGAAAAACTACGTTAGTATATGGTAAACAAGGCAGTTTAACGAATCTTATGACATTCTTCGAAATAATTTATGGTTAAGCATGCAGCACAGGGCGAAGATTCAATAAAATGACAATATGTAGCAAGAAGCTCAAACTAGTGGCTTTTTCACAACATACCACAGACTACAAATCTATAAGAAAAGCAATAAAATAGTCCCAAAATATTCATTTAAGTAATATTTGAGTCGCTCAAAAGGCAATAATAATTCTTCCTTTCAGGTCAGTTTAGTTTTCATCCATCTTCCCAATGCCACTCTGTCATACTTAACCACCTGGAAATGTTTTTTACTTTCAGTTTTTTGCAACAAAAGAATGGCTCAGCATACTGGCACAAAAATCCGAAGGTGGGGGATAGCAAGGCGACAAGAATATGAAGACTAGAGCATTGAATGGATTCTGTTTTAAGATATCCAAAACTTGGATGACATGCATAAAGGATTCCTCAGCCGATCACACTACCAGAAAATTCTGTAGAACATCATACTTCCTCACTAGTAGACTATTAGGTGCCAAACAATGAAAATAAGCTCATAAAAGTCTATTTCAAACTACCCTAAAGATCTAGAGATGCCTCATCTTTTATTTCTAAATATTATTACTCATCTCATCTTGGAGCTCCACACAATTTTCAGTTTCATTTCATTGCTTCTGCCCCCAAGGAATTCATAGATTGAATACCTCTCCAATAATTTTAGAATTTCATATACATCCAAGTTGAACACAAAGACATTGACATGAGCTATAGTTCAAAATTCCCAGAACTATCACTGTTTATCTGTTTCACAAAGCAGGAAATAATAACCATACACTATAACAATGGCCCAGTAGCTCCTGAAATCGATATATTAAAGTAACATAGATAAAGGAAAGCAAGAAAGTTACATTAGGCACCATTGCATCTTCATGGCAGCACTATCTCACGATATTTAACTATTAAAGATGAGCTTGGTACATATCTTAAGGCAAACTTGGCATCTGAAACAAGTAACACATACAAGGTTCTTGTAAGACAATTTTGGTATTAATTACTTTCACATCTCTCATATAAAAACTTTATTGCTTCTCCCACACTGAGGAAGGTCTTCTTGCAACGAGATGAAAGATATTTTCTCAAGGTAATGTTCTAACATCATACAAATATGGGCAATCTGCAGGTGCACTGCATGATAAATAATGGGATTGGATATAATCTCAGAAGCAAAAAAGTGAAATAAATGGTTAAACCAGGGATCAGGATATAGGAGTAGTTTCTCTGGAAAAAGCATTTACCAATGAGCAATTTGATAGTTATAATAGCTGAAATATACACAGTGTATTCACAAGTGCAGCAGGTAGCCAGGTACTCTATTATCTAAGCATGCAGTTTCATTTGGTTGAAGTCGTTCAAGTAATAATGTTATAACAATTGTCTATGCTTATGTAGTTATGTTGTGTCTCCCTATTCCTATTTCAATTTAAGTTTCTAATCAACTTATGCATTCAAAAGAAATTTATTAATTTTCGCACGGAATTTCAGATAAACACATTCATTAAATACTATCATACACAAATTATAGCACATCAGCAAGAAGCCCAACCAAGGGACAAAAAAAGACATTGAATTATGCATAGAATTGGATTCAATAACTTTAGATTGAAATCCTTACATAAACACGTTTAACTCTGCCACTGATTGTTCCGGCCGCCACCTTCACGACCTGAATCTGATCCTCCAAACAGCCAAGGAAATGATATGGTCATCCTCCTCTCCACAGTCCTCTGCCCATCAGAACCCCCAGCCGCATCCCCATCCCCACCGCTGCTCCCCCGAGAAGCTCCATTCCTGCTCTCATAGTCCGCATCATCAGTAGGAAGCTCATAGCGACACACAGGGCACGAATTATGCAGCTCCAGCCAGGGCAGAATGCAATCATCGTGATAAACATGCTTGCAAGGCATCTGCTTGACAACAGTCCCCAATTCCAAATCATCCTTGCACACCGCACACTGCGCCAAGTCCGATTTCAGCATGCCCTCGTCCACAGTCACGCTCGGCAGCGCCTGGACAGCAGACTTGGAGGCCGGAGGCGTGCCGTAACGATTGGGATCGTTCTCGGACAATTGCTGGATCAACTGCTCGAATCCAGGGCCCATGAAATAGTCGCCGAGGTTCGTGGAGAGAGGGAATCCGGAAGCAGGCGACGGATGGTCGTCGAAGACGAACTGATAGTCAATGCCGCTGGCGCGGCGATTGGCGAGGAGGTTCATGAGGTAGAGAACCGGGTCGAAGGCATCCTGGCCCAAGGAGGACTCAGGGGCGGCCGTGGGCGGGCGGGAGAGAGGGCTAGGGTTTGCTGTTGTTGCGGAAGGGAGGAATTGGGAGAGGAAGAGGGAGAGGGGATCGGAGAGGAAGGGGTCGGGGGCGGGGGTAGGGTTAGGGTTTTGGAATTCTTCGACGAAGCCGGAGTTGCAGGAGGGGCAGAGGATGTCGCCGGCGGGGGAGGGGGTGATGTTGACGGTGCGCTCGCATTGGTGGCAGAAGAACATCTGCGGGCCGCCTTCCGCCACCGTGACGCCGCTGGAGGACATTTTTGTGACGAAAAACGGAAAAGGGGGCGGAAGATTCAATGATGTTTGGATTTGGATTACGATGTAACGTATGAATCGAGCGAATTTCGGATTTGGGCTTTTACAGAAGAGAAGAATATGTTTTTTAGGGTGATTTTGTTAAAAGTGTTTTCACCCATATGCTCGTACACACGGAACGAATGATCATTGTATTGCTAGTATAAAACTATAAATTCATTACCCTAATTGTAGCAATTACCTTACCCTATACTAGGGGTGCGCATTCGGGTTTCGGTTCGGTTTTTTACCAAAACCGAAAAACCAAATTTAGTTCAAAATTCAAACCGAACCGAACCCGAAAAACTGAAAAACCGAAACCGAAAAACCGAAAACCGAACTTAAAAAATCGAAAAAACCCGAACAAAACCGAAAAAAACCCGAAAAAACCTGAAAAAAATAAATATAATATAAATATATATTTATATATGTGTATTTTATTTTATTTTATTTTATTTTATATATACTAATAGAATATTTATATAATATAAAATTAATAATACATATAATATATATTATATAGTAGAATATATTAAAAGAATATATATATTATATATAATATAATATATTAAATTAATAGAATATATATATAATTCGGTTTTTCGGTTTTTCGGTTTTTTTCTTCGCCCGAACCGAACCGAACCGAACCGAAAAACCGAAATCTTTTTATTTTTAAAACCGAACCGAACCGAAAAACTGAAAAAACCGAACCGAATTTCAAAATTTCGGTTTGGTTCGGTTCGGATATTCAGTTTCCGATTTTTTTGCTCACCCCTACCCTATACCATCATTAACCCCAGCCCGGATTCAGGCTCAAGTCCCCTTCACGTCATCATTCTCTGAATTTTCAGGGCCAAACCACGACTCTCATTACCCTGCAGACCTTATTAGGGCCCAAATATTAAATTGTACTATTCACAACTACAAGTTATTTTAATTGTAAAATATAAAATGTTGAACAATTAAAACATGAAAAACTCATTGTTCAGTCAAAAATAGAATAAATTACAAACATAGAATAAAAATTACAAATCTTAGAATATAAAATTTTCAAATATACAAAAAATATAGGAATAAATAGAGAGGATAGATGAAGAATAAAGTGAGAAATTGGTGGAAAAATGAACAAATTGTATAAATAGGCTAAAATTAAAAAAAAAAAAGAATAGGGGGTTCGGGTCCGGCCCGAACACCCCATAACCCTAGGCCGGGCCACAACCGAGCGCGGCCCCGGGACTCTCCCGCGTCCTTAGGCGCGGCCTAAGCCGCAACTTCTTCCCCTCCAACGATCTAAGAAAATATGGTTAAACACGAAAGGCAAATTTTATACTCCATCCGTCCCCAAAGAGTATGAACTTTGAGTTCGATGTGAGTTTCAATGCATTATTGGTAAAGTAATAGAGAGTAGGGCTGTCAATTTTCAACACGACACGATAATCTGACACGAATCCGCACGAAATTATTGGGTTGGGGTCAAGCCTTATTGGATCCGTGTCCTTATCGGGTTGACCCATTAAGAACCCGATAATTTCGGGTTGGGTTCGGGTCGGATGCGGGTCGGATACGAGTAACCCATTAAGAAATAATATTATTATTTTTATTATTATTTAAAAATATATATATTACTTTAATTTTTTTATTTCTTATAAATTAAGTTTAAATAGTATAAAACGAATTTTAATTGTGTAAATTAGGTTTAAAATTAAGTTTAATCGTGTAATATTAGGTTTTAATCGTGTAATATCAGGTTCGGGTTGTTATCGTGTCGTGTCAACTCATATTATATCGTGTCGATAACGGGTTCGTGTCGGGTGCGGGTCGTGTTCGGATTTGAAGATAGCAGGTCGGGTTCGTGTTCGGATTTACAGTCTCCTTAACATGTCGGGTTCAGGTTATGCCTTATTGGATTGGGTCATTATCAGGTTGACCCGATAACGACCCAATCCGCACGATTTGCCAGCCCTAATAGAGAGATAGATAGAGAAAGTTTACTAAAAATTGTTAGTGGATAATTGGTCCCACCTCATTAGAGAGAATATAGTTTCCAAAATTGGAATGTTCATACTCTTTGGGGACAGACGAAAAAGAAAATATTGCATACTCTTCAGGGACGGAGGGAGTAGTATTACTCTCTCCGTCCCTCTGTAGTAGATGCGTTTCTTTTTGGTACAAGATTTAAGAAAAAATTGTGTTAAGTGAGTTAGGTAAATGAATAATAAAGTAGAGTAGGTAAAATGTAGAAAGATGAAGAGAGTAAGAGAGAGTAAAGTAAGAGAGAATAAAAGTTATTGTTTTTTGCCAAAAAAGTAAATGACTTAGCTCCAGAGGGACGGATGAAGTACTTTGTAACACAATTTTTTACGAGAATACACCCAACTTCTATATTGAAACTGGATTGTGCGAATTTCAATATCAATGACTAGGGATTCAACACGAACACACAGGAAAACAGTGGATTTTGATCAAATCTTATTGGAATCGGCGTCTATTCAGGTTGATCCATTGAAACCTGATGAAAACTGGTAATTTCATGTTGTGTTGGGTTGAATTTGGGCAACTCATTAAAAAAAATTATACTTAAATCATATAATCAAGTTTATATTGTATAATATTGAGTTTTAATCAACTAATCTGATTTTCATCATGTAAATCAAGTTTAACATATGTTAGGTTTTTTGTCGTGTATAATACAGAAATACTTATCAAGTTCTAGTCGTTATCGTGTAAATCTGATTTTTATCATATTGTGTCAACCCATATTATATTGTGTTGTTAACAAATTCATGCTGTGTGCGGGTTGTGTTAGGATTTAAAGTAGAATGTCGACGACAACTTTTAGACTAAATGTAATTTTCCTACTCTCGTGTGCCAACATTGGTATCGATCAACATCGCTGGACCGACCTACCTGCATCCCAGATGAAATGTGAAAATATAGAAAAAATAATTTTATGATACCAAAGGTATTTAGGAAGACTAAGTACACTAGTACATGGAAAATAAGTTTCATGGAAGTAGATGTGCCCAAAGTTTACGGTTTCGGCGGTTAACCGTGAAATCGTAACCGGCGGTTACGGTTCCAAACCGGAACTATGACAATTTATCCGAACCGAAACCGTTGATTTTAGAATCGTGGTTCGGTTCAAGTTAAAAAATTTTCGAATCGAAATTGTGCCGAAACCGCGAAAAACTGTCGGAAAAAGTTAAACCGAGCCGAAACTGCAAAAATCCACCGAAAACCGACGGTTTAAAACCGTATAAGGCTGCCAGAAAACCGTCAGTTCGGAACCGAAATCGCGAAACACCCTCGCGGTTCGGTTACGATTCGGAAATTTTCAAAACCGTAACCAGCGATTACGAACCATAACAGCCGGTTTCGGAAGCGAGGGCACCTCTACATGGAAGTGTGAAGATATACAGATGCTGCACATGACATAATTCGTGAACAAAAATTATTTATAATAATTTTATTAAATGAATAAACTGAAACAGAGGGCCAGAGAAACTGAACAGTTAATAATGAATGATATTTAAGAAAATTAGCGCCACTCAAAGGCCTCCAGATAGCTACATCAACAATCTTCTCTCTCCCTCCTTCCACCATGACTATCGCATTTGCCCCAACTTCCAAACCGCTCCCGCCGGTGCGAGCAATCACCGCCACTGCCAGCTGCGCCTACAACGCATCCTCCTCTTATACTCCGTGCTCTTCTTCATTCAGCAACCGCAGCAAGATTCAGTTGCGAAACGGGAGAAAATCGTCTCCGCTTCTAATAAAGTGTGGCGGCAGTGGCGCAGTGCAAGAGATTGACGAGAGTCAATTCGACGACGTCGTTTTGAAGTCTACGTGCCCTGTCCTCGTTGAGTTCGTCGCTACGTGGTGTGGTCCCTGCCGTTTGGTTGCTCCAGCGGTTCAATCACTTGCTAAGGTAAGCTGTGGAGTAATTTATCTGAATTGAGTTCTCAATACACTCATATATTGTTTCATCTATATTTTTTTTACTGACTGAAATTCCTTGAGCACTTGATTCCGCACAATTCAACTTATTTCAACCTCAGATTTTACAGTATGATGTTTCTATGAAATAAAATCGAGCATTATTTTGTTAATTAATAGACTTTTAAGCTACAGTATTAGACATGGAATGTTTGTATGCATATTCATACCCGATTGTGTGAGTCATTTATTGCAATTTTCCTGCTGAATTGACCGTGTATAATGCTGCTAAATGATCAGTTCCTGGCTGCTGGTATTCATACTGTTCTAGTTTCTTGAAGATTTATCATAGTTGCTGCCTAGGTGTTAACCATATTTCTTCTCCTGGTAGGGTATGTACATACCCGTACCTGTTAAATAGAATCATCCGGCAGGTAAAAGGGCTATTGATTGGCTTAAATAACTTTGATGTTTTGTCAAATTATGATACACCGAGACGCTATATGAAGGAGACAGATAATTACAGAATGATGTCAGTTGCAACCAACTAAAATGAAGCCATGTTAAGAGTTGAGGGCTCTACAACTGAGGGTCTAGTGAACATTGTGGACAAAACTAATCTTGCCTGCTTCAACGAGACAGTGATATAGCTCATCTATGCATATTGCAGAGAGCAAAATATGTTATTTGTGAATTTTCAGTCTCTATTTTGTCTGTTAAATGTTCAGTATAATCCTTCCTCTATTAGGTTGTGTATGGCTATAATCACCAGTTCCACCAACTTAGATGGTGATAGGCTCTTTAGAACACTGCTAGCATCTCTCCCTCTCTCTGTGTGATGCACACGCACATTCACTCTCCATTATCAGGGTACCTGTCCATCTGTTATTCCCCATACATGACTCATCCTATAATTTTTTGGTGAAAGTTGAAGCATGGATAATTTGAGGATCTAATGGGTCAAAGGTGCTGAGGAGCTGGGAAGGTCAGTCAGATAGGCCATAGTAATATAAAGTGATGGTGTCAACGACGGTGGTTGCATTAGGGGGTTCACGGAAAATAATCAAATAGCCACTGTGGATAATTTTTTAACACTTTTTTTTACTTCTATCTTATTTTTCCTTCACGACATATAGAAAGGTCTTAAATGAAGTATTATAATCCACTTATTGTTTCAATTTACAATAGCCGATGGCAAAATAGGGCATTCTCATTTTATCCGGTTGACATTGGTAGTTATGTGATGATGAATGACATAACGGGCTATAGATGTGAGGTGTGTAATTATAGTTGCATCGTTACAAAGATAGCTTCTGTAATTAGTTCCTCATTATCATTCCTATTTAACTAATCCATACTCATAATATAGATACTTGAAATCTCCATAGTACCGTATATTAGAATTTTCTATTGTACATTAGGTAGATTTTTTCTTTCGTGCATTATAAATGTATCTTAAATCTGATTTGGAGATGCATCTGCTTGGGATTGTATATCTGCAACTTGTTCTTTTCCTCATACAACTGCCTTGTGAGGTGTATCTACCACCATTTAGAAACTAAATATTTACATAAACTGTCTCCCTGATGAAGCTTAATGATAAATGAATTGTATTTAGTACATAGTTCATCATATTAGGAATTGACTTTACTTCCTTGATCATTCTATGCAACTCTAGGAATATGAGAGCAAACTGACAATCGTGAAGGTTGATCATGATGCAAACCCTGGACTGATTGAGGAATACAAGGTGTATGGGTTGCCTGCATTGATCATGTTCCAGAATGGAAAGGAAATTCCTGAGAGCAGGAGGGAGGGTGCAATAAGCAAGAGTAAACTTAAAGAGTATATAGATAAATATCTAGAATCGGTATCTGTTGTTTAGAGTTCACAGCTCAACTGCTTTTCCTGCCGGTGTGTTCAGGAGGAAGATGAGATATTTCGCTGCTCTGGTAGACAGATTGTTCTTCCGTAAACTGTATTCAATCCGACCCTCTTACAGTTAAAGTAGATGCCGCTGTATGTTTATGTTGTATATTTCCTTGAGCTGTTTATAGGCGGAAATGTCCAGTAACATAGTATTTGAATAAAGTTGATTCTGCATATTGCTTTGTATGAACTGTATTATGCTAATAAAATAATTTTGGTACTTATATGAACATTTTAAATGATCATAAAAAACTTTTAACAACTCAGTTAAAACTACTTGCAAATTCTTGTCTTTCAGAATCATCTACTTTGAATTTAATCTCTTCACCAATCACAACCAACATCAAATAGATCTCCTCTATTTCAGGATGTGCCTTATCATGAGCAATAAATCTATGAAGAACTCCACAAACCTCCACACAGCTATGACCAGGGGACTTCCTCACGCCTCTCGACTCCATGGCTTCTCTAGTGCTCCTCGCCTTGTCCCAACGCCTCACCACGGCATACACATTCGACAGCCCCACATACCGTCCATCGTGAGCAGGGTCCAACTCCACAAGCCTCTTCCCCACTATCTCAGCAAGGTCAAACTCTCTATGGTTTATGCAGCCATTCAGTAACGCCCCTAAAGTCGATGGGGTTGGTTCCATCGGCATTTCACAAACAAGCTGGCATGCTTCGTCTAGACGCCCTGCTCGCGCTAGAACATCCACCATGCAAGCATAATGCTCACTCTTTGGCACCATGCCGTCGCTGGTTATGGATCTGAAATTTCCCCACGCCTCCTCCACAAGGCCTCCGTGAGCGCAGGCGCTCATCAAGCACAAGTAAGTGATCTCGTCTGGCCTGATTCCCAAATCCTGCATCTCGGCATAAATTCCTAGCGCCTCTGAGGTAAGGGCGTGAGTGGCAAGCCCTCCAATCACGGCATTCCACAGCAAAACATCGGTCTTTCTTGCTTTGACCTCGTGAAACAAGACCAACGCCTCGTTGATAGCTCCACACTTCACGTACATGTCCACGAGGGAGGTCCTTAACACGAGAGTCAGAGGGAGACGCTCCTCGGCTATGTATTGGTGCATAGCTCTCCCTTGCTCGAGTGCACCGAGGTGAGAGCAAGCGCATAAAACGCTAACCATTGTCACATCATTCGCCTTCGGGCTGTCAGCTCTCATCGCCTCAAAAACCGCCAGTGCTTCCGTGTGATCGCCGTCCTTGACATAGCCGTCAATCAGAGCGCTCCACGACACAACGTCCCTTTCAGGCATTTCGCCGAACACTTGCCTCATCGAACACACATCCCCGGATTTGGCATACCCATCCAGCATTGAATTCCAAGAAACGAAGTTCCTCATCGGCATTTCGTCGAACACCTTCCTCGCACTCGCCACTTCACCGGCAGATCCATGCATGTGGATAAAGGAATTGCAGATGAATAAATCGGAGGCAAGGTCACTTCTCAATACACGGCCATGGATACACCCGGCGGCTTTCCGGTCCGAGAGGCGGGCCGCCGCCTTGGCGAGAAAAGGGTAAGTGAGATAGTCGGGGACGACGGCGTTCAGCAACATTTTGGCGAAAATGAGGAAGCATTTAGCTGGGTTATTGCTGTTGGCGAAGCCCCGTATGAGTGCATTGTAGTGGAAGAGCGTGGGGTTGGAGAGGTGAAGGAAAAAAGCGGTGAGCATAGTTGATGTCGGATGAAGCAGAAGTTGCAGCGAAGGAGAGGATCTTCCACGAAAATGGGTCGATTTTGGAGAGACCTGAGGTTGTTAGCAGCGCATGAATTTGCTTTAGATGAGACCAGGATTTGCAGTTATCGAGCAAAGCTCTGAAGCATTCTACCATTCGCAGGGCTGAGAGAGTGGGAGGAAGTGATATTGCTTCAACTAATTAGCAAATAATTTTTCATATGATTAGATTAAGAAAACGGAAAAGGCCAAAAACACCCTTAACAATCGATGTGCCAATTCAAAATTTATCCCTAATTAAATTCCGGTGAGAATGCTCAGAAAAATTGAGAAAATCGCTACTTTGCCTTTAAAATAACATAAATGTACCCATTTTGTTATCTCTTCCATAAATGGGAAAAACGCCACTTGCGTTGGCGTGTCTATAAGTGAAAACGTCACCCGTATTGGTGTTTTACAATTAAGAACCGTATGTGTCGCCGTATGTCATGTAAGTATAGGTACGTTAAAAAACGCTGATGGGGTTAGCGTGTTAACTAAAAAACGCCACAGCCGACTGCGTGTTTATGCCTAAAAACGCGCCTATGGAGTTGGCGTCTCCACCACAAGCACGCCGACGGGGTAGGCATGTTTGACTTGAAACAGATATCAGTCGGAATTCTCCTATAAGCGCGAACCCTAATCACTTTCCCTCCCCCAAATGCGAAAAACCCTCCCCAAGGCGAAAACTCGTTAAGGAAACCTTTGCTCGGGTCGATGCGGTGGTGGATTTGAGAGTGGAGATTTCGATTTTGGCTCATTCTTCCAAACATTAGTCTTCCTATTCGGTTAGTATGTCTAATTTTTGACTAATTTTTCCAAACATTAGTCTACCAATATTTGATGGATTGTTATGATAGTATATATTGTAGTGTAATTTATATAATTATTTGATGGATTGTTATGGTATTATATATTGTAGTGTAATTAATAGAAATATTTTGACCAATTGTTATGGTATTATATGTTGTAGTATATCTAATTTTTTACCAATATTTGATAGATTGTTATGATAGTATATATTGTAGTGTACTTAGTAGAAATATTTTTTACCAATATTTGTGTTTTACAATAATGCAGATAGTATAATGTGGTGTGTCAATTTATATTGGGGTGGAAAGATAATTCCCGGACCAGTTATTTCATATGATCCTCCTTTTGCAAAAGGATTCATTATGTTGGATGAAAGTATTTCCTACGATAAGCTTGTGGAAACAATATGTGAAAGGATGAGGATAAGCATATTTGAAAACAAAGTTCAAATAGTATAGAAACGTCATTTATTCTATGGATCTTCAGTCACGTTTATAGGTATTCTACTAGACGAAGTATGCATGCCACTAATGTTTAGTGAGAGTATGGCTACATGAGGTCAAATTGAATTGTATGTTGATTATTCAGCAATTACTCAACAAAATAGTCATCATCTCATAAGTTATGATGCTGGTACGTCTACTAGAGACCAAGAACCATGTTTCGCTGCAACACAAGATTTTGATGTTGGTACGTCTACGAGAGGCCAAGAACCATGTTTCGATGCAACACAAGATTTTGATGTTGGAGGCGTGCATTTAGGAGACAGTGACAATTGTGACGTGGTTGAGGCCATAATTGGTCCTGATAAAGCCGACTTTCTTGATCCACAATCACCTTATGATTCTGAAGATGTCGACCCGGATAGTACATACTCAGATGGTTCTTCGTCAGATGATGACCAATTTGTTGGTTCAAGACCATCCATTCCGGTTGGAGAAACAGCAATTGAAGAAACAGTGTTTGGAGAAACAGCAGTTGGAGGAAGCGTAGTACGAGGAAGAGTAGTTCCACTGTTCCCACAGCCTGGTCTGAACTATTTTCGCACCTTACCGGGTCCATATGATAGTTTTGATCCAAAGAACTTTGAGTCTGCTGATCCCAATGTGCATTATTGGAGTGAAAAAGATCCTAGCAATGTCGGTTTGCATACTAAATTTAAAACGAAGTTGGAATTGAAGGCAGCTGTGACTTTTTGGAATTTGGAAAAAATCCGACAATATACAGTTGCTGAAAGTAAAGGAAAGAGATGGCATGCAGTTTGTAAGTGGCCACAAGGAAATCCGAAGGATACCTCATTACCGAAATGTTTGTGGGAGTGCCTAGCAACATTGAGAAATCATGATGAACACTGGCAAATTAGAGTGTTTAGCACTGCTCATACTTGCAAGAGGGATCGTAATTATAATGGGCACGCCAACATAAATGGAAACGTCCAAGTATAAAACGCCAACTGTGTTGGCTTTTCTACAAAAACACGCCAATTTTGTTAGCGTTTTTAAACACGCCAACCGAAAGGGCGAGTCAATACAGAATGGTGTTTTTCGTGGCTAAAATCTCGAACGGAAACGTCCAAGTATAAAACGCCAACACAATTGGCGTTTTACCAAAAACACGCCAACAACATTGGCGTTTTTTATAAAACGCCAACATGGTTGGCGTTTTTAAAACACGCCAATCGGAAGGGCGAGTCAATACCGAATGAGTGTTTTCCGTGGCTAAAAAAAACGTCCAAGTATAAAACGCCAACTGTGTTGGCGTTTTTCCAAAAACACGCCAACAGAATTGGCGTTTTTTCATAAAACGCCAACAAGGTTGGCGTTTTTCCAAAAACACGCCAACCGGAAGGGCTAGTCAATACAGAATAGGTATTTTCCGTGGCTAAAACCTCGAACGGAAACGTCCAAGTATAAAACGCCAACTTTGTTGGCGTTTTTACAAAAACACGCTAATTTTGTTGGCGTTTTTGCGCAGAATGTTTCCACTTATTATTTTAACAATGCTCCACTCAAAAGAAAAACAAAAGTTTAAACATAAGAAATGTTCAATTCAATAAACAAGCAAAAATAGTTGTTGAAAAGTTACAATGTTCAACTCAATAAACAAGCAAAACTATATACATTACAACGTTCAACTTAATACATAAACAAAAATAGTCCGTGAAACGTTCACCCATCTCGCCTTTTTCGCATAAACAGACAACAGATTCCCTTCTCGGTTCTGAAGGTAGGGATTCTAGACGGAGGAGTATCTTGAACTACGACATTCTCTAAGTCAACACCAAAAACGTCGTCTCTCACAGAAGACCGTGGTGGAGATTGGTGGACATCACTGAGACCGATATCTTCACCTGTACCACCAGTGTGGCTGACAGAGTGACGACCCCGAACGGCAGATCTTGGTGGAGGTGGAGCCATAAAATCGCCATCGGAATCATCAACCAACTGAGTATCCATCCTTACAGATGACGACTCTCCACCAGCGTTCTTCTTTCCACGCCGCTTCCCTTTTTGCCGCATGGGCATGTCAATGTCTAGCTCAGAGCGCTGGGAAGGACGGTAGTCCATCGTCTCAGCTTCCCCAGATATCTGGAGGCCATCTTCAATCATCCTCGAAATGGTGAACAAATCCGGCCGTCCTGTCATGTCTTGCTCCCTAAGAAAGTGCCGTATTTTGTGAAGCGTCTCCATCTACAATTCTCAATGTTAGTTACATTTCATCATATGAATTTAAATAATGATTAGTTGTTTCAATTTACCGCATAGTTATGAGAGGACGTCGTTTCATGGAAGCCCTCCTAAGCATGCACGCCAGGTTTTGTTAGGTACACAACGGTTATCCGGCGAAACCAATCCATGTACTCATCAGTTGCAATAGGCACCATTGAGTACTCTGAATCAGTCAACTCCATGTTGTGCCTATTATCCCAATTCTGTATATGAGCGGCGTGCCACTCAACCCAATTCCGGCCAGCTTTGCCTCGTCGACCCTGTTTCGCAAAATCAGTTCCGTGGAACCGGTCGACAAGCGGGATATACGGTTGGACAATCCCAAATTATCGCAACACTCGTTGTGGCAAGTGTGGCTCAACCATATTCCAGCAAATAAGTGTTGTGATCGACATCCATATAGGACGACCGGCAACACAAACATCCGGCAGAGTTCGCATGACATACGGCCTCCAAATAAACTAAATATGAAAGAAATTCAGTCAAAACAAGTTCAATCAAAACAACAAACAAACAACAATTTAGGTTACGTAAATTACTTGGTTGGCGTGCATTCTAGAGAATAGATCTCTGAAAGTTTCAATGCAATGTCCAGGTGCTTTTACATAAGAGGTCGGACCATTCCATCTACAAAAATTAAATTATGAGCGAATAACACGGAAATTAATAAAAATAATGCTTAAAAACAAATATTTAGTGAACAACTTACGCGATTGCACATGGTACGTAGTCTATGGGCACGAGATTTAGCATCGTCGGTCTAATAATTGAGATTCTCTCCCAAGCCCACAACTGTAACAGAGTAAGAGCTCCCCCGACATCGGACCTCTTTGCAAGTGCAGCTTCACAAAGATTGTGGTACAAGCAGGCAAGAGTCGCACCACCCCAGCTATAGCTAGCACAACGTCCTACATCCATGAAAAATTGAAGGTAGAAGAATGGAATTTTATTACCGGAGGCATTCGGGATCAACAGACCACCAAGTAATAGCAGACAATAAGCACGGGCGCGTTGAACGTATATGTATTGGTCATGGTCATCATTCAAATCAACCCTCAGTTGTTTTGATAAGCTCGTCTGCTTACAAACCAGTTCTTTCAGCTCAACAGTATCTGGTATAAATCTAAGAAAATCCAGACACGCCTGCGTCCAATAGCCGGCATCCTTACTGGGGATATAACCCGTCACAGCTTCCCCGTCAACTTTGAGGCCACATAATACCTCCACGTCTTCCAAAGTCATTGTCGCTTCACCGACTGGAAAGTGAAACGTGTGAGTCTCTGGCCTCCATCGTTCAATCAATGCGGTGATAAGATGGTGGTCAATGTCTTTCGGTTGACCACACCTCAACATCCCGCCAAACCCCATCTCGTCAATTACTGCCAAAACACGAGGATGTATGGGAATATCCCAAATGATTCCTTCGTACCTTCTGCAACGTACATCTTCTGATGGCACTCCTGCCCATATGTTATTAAAGATGTGTTGTCTCTGCAGCTATAATACGGAGGGGTCCTCAGGACCACATAAGAGTCTTCGGCGAGCACTTGAAGATGATGCCATAGTTCACCTACACAACATTCACAATTCAAAACATTAACAATTTTAACTTCAACAATTTTAACTAAATAGCATACATCAATTCACCTACATCAATTCATCAATTAACTAAACAGCATACATCAATTCACCTACGTCAATTCATCAATTAACTAAACAACATACATCAATTTAACTACATCAATTTAACTACAAAATATTAACAATTGTAACTAAACAACATGCATCAACCTAAACAATTTCAATAATTTATACCCTAACTAAACACCAACATCTCAACTATTAATCCACAATAATGCTATTTAAACAGGCCAATATGCTTAATAATAATTAAACAATTCAAACTAAACAATATACATCAATAATTTGTCACTAGGGTTTAGGTTTATAAGCCAAATAAAACCCAAATAAACCAAAACCCACATAAACCAAATCAATTTGCCCACTTTTTAAGCTATAACTACCCTAGAGTTTAGGTTTATAATCAAATTTATACTCTAGCTAAACATCAATATCTCAACTATCTCAACAATACACAAATTCACTTAAACCCAAACAATGCAACATCAATTTCAACTCAGTTCACAACCTATTACAAACTCTAGCTAACTATCCAACAATTACTCTAATAATGTAAAAGATAAGCATACTAACCGAAAAAATATACGAATTTGGGGAAAACTAGCACCGATTGATGAATGGAGGACGAAATCACGGAGAGGAGGGCGAAATCGCGACGTGAGGCGCTGCTTTGGATGAGTTTTTTGCGAAGTGTGTGGTGTGTGTTTTTTCGCGATCTGAGCCTCATCATCATTATGTGTAAACACGCCACTCGTGTTGGCGTTTTTCTATTATAACACGCCAACTGTGATGGCGTCTTTACCTAAAGACGCAATTCCCTTCGGCGTTTCTAATTTCCTAAACACGCCAACCCTTAAGGCGTTTTTAATAAAAAACGCCAACCCAGTTGGCGTGTTTTATTTAAACTATATTTGAAGAAAATACGAGTAAAATACGAGGACATTATAAAACGCCAAATATGCTGGCGTCTTTACTTATAGACACGCCAACGCAGGAGGTATTTTTCCCATATGTGTAATAGATAACAAAATGAGTACATTTACGTTATTTTAAAGACAAAAGCCTATAAACCCGATTTTCTCCCGGAAAATTGGAAGTTTATTAGCATATAAAATTGGGTTTTTTATTCGATTTGGTGAGTAAAGATTTTGAAATAGCAGCACTCCAAAAGCAACCGCACCGCTTTCTTCTACGTCTCTCTCAGTTTATATTTTAATTCGATTTTGATTTTTCCTTCCCTTCCTAACCCTCCACATTTCATCCTCTCCCTTGCTTCTACAATTCAAGATTTTCTCCAATTTCAATTTTCTATTGTACAAGAAATGGGCGACTCCAATGCCAATGCCAATGCCAAAGCTCCCGCTGACACCACCGCCTCCGCTGAAGGAGAACAAAACCCTATCAACAGTCCGCCGAATGGAGGTGACGGCGCCGACAATCTCAACCGGAGAACTCCCTTTACGAACCTCAATCAAGTCGATGCGGATCTCGCCCTTGCCCGTACTCTCCAGGAACAGGTTTTTGTTTCTTCGACTCTTGTCTTTTTTCTGCCACCGATTCCCAATCATTTAGAAATTTTTTCGGTTCCTATCTTTCTTATCTTTTGGAGTGCTTGGTTTCTCTCACGTTTTTTTGGTTAATATGATTCACCATTTGTAGATTGAGGATATTCCCTGTCTCTGCATTTGAAATGTTTGTTCCGATTTTTATTGTGTGTGATTAAGCTTCGCTTCAAATTAGTCACATGGTTATTCAAAAAATCGAATGAGTCTTGAGTTTCTGTGCATCTGCAATTGTTTTTGTAATTGCGTTGTTCTAGTCATGAGTACGTATGATGAATGCATTTTATTTGTACTAAGTATTATCATAAAGAGAAGTGAATTGCACTTTGTGTATTAGCATTCTGGATTTGAAATTGATCTATTTTTTTCGCCAGGAGAGAGCTTATATGATGTTGGCAATGGGTGGTGGTGATGGCATTCCTTATGGAAGCTGGGGAGATGATAGCTATGGGCATGAAAATGCAATATATGATGATGATTATGATGATGCTAGTGAAGAGGATTATGATGGTTCTGGTGTAGAGGTGGATGATGATGAATCAGAAGATGCTTTTGATGTGCATGCTCGTGGTGAAGGAGTAGAAGATGATAATCAACCAGTGGAAATGGATCCCGCTTCGTTTTCTAGTGATGAGGCCTTTGCTAGAGCATTGCAAGATGCTGAAGAACGGGAAATGGCTGCCAGAATGTTGGCTCTGTCAGGGATAAATGAGAGTACGAGTCAGATCTTTATTTAGTTTCATGGAACTATAGAGAATTAAAATCTCTCTGGTGATTTGTACTTTGTAGTGGTTGTTGGGGATGATGAAGACGTGGATGAAGATGAAGATGAAGATGAAGATGAGCAAGCTGGAATTCTTCCGGTACTTCTGCCATGTTTCTTTCTATTTCATGTTTTTATTGCTTGTGGGTGGGTGGATAAATTATAAATATAATAATTTCGAGCTGGGTTTTCTTGTTTTCTGTAAATTTGGATCGTTGTCTTGTATTCATAATGTGCTGAACAAAAAGAGAATGAATCGAGCTGAAGAAA
The DNA here is from genome assembly GCF_004379255.2 of Salvia splendens. Taxonomy (NCBI): domain Eukaryota; kingdom Viridiplantae; phylum Streptophyta; class Magnoliopsida; order Lamiales; family Lamiaceae; genus Salvia; species Salvia splendens. The sequence continues at coordinate 7,185,648 of NC_056042.1, forward strand.
TGTGCACATATATTATGTTGAAAATTATGTGACCAGATTAAATGTGGGCATAACTACCTTGTGAGTGTGCTATTTTATACTCCTTGAATAGGGAAGTGTGAATAGCTATGGATTCTTTTCATGAAGAGTACTCCCTCCGTCCCACGTTACTTGAGGCGTTTCTTTTCGGCATGAGATTTAAGAAAGTTGTATTTAGTGAGTTAAATAAAGTAGAAGAGAGACTAAAGTAAGAGAAAGAAGAGAAAGTAAAGTAAAAGAATGAATAAAGTAGATGAGATTAGATGTTTTGTTTTTAGCCAAAAAAAAAAAAAATGACTCAAGGAACTTGGGACAACCCAAAATGGAATATGACTCAAGTAACTTGGGATGGAGGGAGTCTGAGATAAAAGCAAGAGGAAGGGTAATGCTAAGCTCCTAGCAGGCAAAAAAATAGTAAAGAGGAGTGATGGGGTGGGGGTATGTGGGAGGAAAATGGGAATATAAAAAATGCTCCATGTCGGGGAATGTTTCTCCTCCAGTAATTTCCATCCTCCAAAAGTGGGGAGCAATACTCATTTCCCCTCGTATAAGTCCTGTTCCCCCAAAACTGTCAAGCCTCTCTTAAATATGAACTGCATTTATGATCCATGACGCGAACTGTGTCAAAATAATTATTTTTAAGTAGATTATTTGGGAATCGGCTCTAGATAATTTTATTGCTTCATTTATTGTAAAGAGCAGTCCAACTTTTGAATTATGTCATTATTGTCTTAGTTATTTTGAACTGAAGTTGTTAACTGATGTTACTAATCCTATTGTGAGTTTTCAACATATGTTATGTATGCCTGACATGGTAATTCATGTTTAGGATACATGGGACGAGGTTGATCCTGATGAACTCTCATATGAGGTAAATTGGAATGCTCTTTCCTGTTCTCTTTCTTGTTGTGCACGCTGTACTTTGATATCATGGTTGACTTAATTTTGCAGGAGTTGATTGCATTAGGAGAAGTTGTTGGAACAGAGAGCAGGGGTCTTGCTGCAGATACTATAGCTTCTTTGGCTTCCGTCAACTATAAATCACAAGACACTCAAGAAGGGATCAGTGATTCGTAAGTAAAAATCTCTTGCTTTTACCAAACCCCATTCCATCATTTGCTTATCTCCCCACCTTCTAGATTCAACTTTCACGTGTGGTTTGCGTATACATTAATAACAATATTCCTTGTGTTCCTCAGCTGTGTAATATGTAGATTGGACTATGAGGATGGCGATGCATTGACTGTTCTCTCTTGCAAACATTTATATCATCCTGAATGTATTAACAATTGGTTACAAATCAACAAGGTATACTCTTTTGTATAAAAGCTGGTGTACTGTTTTAGGTGCTTCTGCCTGTATGCTTCTTGAACCTTTGTTGCATTAATCCAACATTAAGCTCGTGAACTTTAGTGCAAAATTAATGACAAGAGGCGTTGAACAGTGTTGGTAGTTAGCCCTCGGGTTTGAGAGTCTGATCCATAGGTAGATTGCTAATTGCATTGTCTACTGAAATAAGAAACGAATCTATCGGAACATGGTTTTGCTCTAGAAAACTCTTTTAATAGGGGCAGTTTTTCTCATATGAGTCGAGATTGTTTACTTCGAGTTGCTTATATTCTTGCGTACTGTCTGCAAGTTTGTTTAACTTCGAGTTGCTTATTGTGATAAAGAATAATGTGTGTGCGTGTAGGTTTGTCCCGTGTGCAACACTGAAGTATCGAACTCTTCAGGAAAAAGCTAGTAGACTCCATCATCAACAGCAAGCTCAGTTGTCTACATTCTTATACTATGAAGCATTCAAGCTTTGTCTCTTATTTGTATCATCATTTCACAAATTTCTTGGCAGCATAATGTTAACTTCTCTAGTTTCTTACACTTAGGTATGTTTATGAATTCTTTGATAGTTCAGATTATTACAGAACTTCCTATAGTGAAAATTATAGTGTATTTGGTAATTTACTTGTTGCATTCTGCTGACTGCCCTTTTTTGTGGAAATGCGTCTGTTGTCCATTTTTGCTATATAGCAGTATAACCTTTGTCAATTTTTGTGTCATTTTCTAAAGTGATTTTCATCAGAAATATTCAACCTATCAAAATATGAGATTGTAATATTAAAAAATATAGAGGGGAAAATATACTACTAGTAGATAAACATACCTTCACCCTGGCAGTGATCAAATAATTTTATGCGTTCTGTATTGAAAATTTTAACATACAAAATTAGGAATAGTACTTATTATTATAACGCAACCCTACGTATAAAAATTGACCTATAATAAATTATACGAGTACTACGTAATATAAAGAGATTTATTATTTGTTTTTACATACATGAATTTGATTGAAATATATGTTCTTAGTTTCATCTTAGATTTATAAATATATTATTGCATTAAACGTAATTTGTTTTAAGTTATTGTATTATTGTGTCATATAAATATATAATATAATTATTGATTCGAGCTCTGTATTTAATTTGATATCCTATGTTGCATCTCATACAATCTATTTATATACTCAATACATCCTAAAATTCTCATTTTGTGCATCTATAGTTACATTTTAAATATTTTTTTCTCTAAATTCTGAATTTAACTACTGTATTTTTATATATTCCAATCAAAATTGTTAGTTGGAGAATTATACATTTTTTTTATTTACATATACTAAAGCTTAATATTTGTGATTTAGCATGATTATATAAGAATTTGTTTATAAATTTTACTTTGATCATATAATTTTCTTTATTAAGAGAGTGTAATTTTAAATTTTTTGATGAATTATTATTTAAAAAAAACGATTCTCATTAAATTAGATAATAAATACAAATTAACACTCATATATAATCAAAACAAAGTTTATATCAAAATGAATATTTATCTCTTTTTATCTTTATAAATATATTTAAAATGAATTTTCTTTTACAATTTAAATATGTAATCAATTTGAAACAAATAAAAATGTTATCTTAATTCACTATATACGTACATTCAAGAAAATATTTAAGTTTTCCATGAAAATAACTAGTAAGTTATAATTTTAATTTTTAAAAATATTTTTTATCTTAAAGACAAATAATGTATATATATTTGTATTGCTAACTTATTTTATACTAATTGACTATATATATTAATGTCAACGGTGATTGATTGTTTATAAGAATATAATAATCATTTGCACACGCAAACCTTAAAATTGAAGTTTACAAATCATGTATTGTTCACTTGGGCTTTTGCGTTTATTAATTAGTTATTGCAAATTAATGAAAGCAACTTCCTAGCTCCCAAATGTCTTCGCGTCATTTGCTTTTGTTGGAATATAGCTCGATCATGGCAGTTTGATTGGATCGTATCAATGATAAAAGATTTAATTTTATGAAATTAAATAGAGTAGTATTGAACTGATCTGCATCTGAATAAAATAACTATAATATATTCATTTTCTTTAAACTATTTTCAATTGAGTGAGAAATAGGGATGTAAAGTTTGTCACTCAAATATAAAGTTAGAAGATTAATTAATGTGTTAATTAATCAAACATCAAATGATACATTTTTTGTTAATCTTGTATACTCTATTCGTCCCAATGTAGATATCACAAGATTTTAGACGATGTTGCTTGTTAAAATTCATAATTCTTGTCCCACATCGACTTGGTAATGATCCTAGCTCACCTATATAAGTGTGGATAACCCTCCCCCTTATGAGGCCTTTTAAGGGGTGAGTGGCTCATTTCTAATATGGTATCAGAACGGGCCCAAGTCGATGATGGAGTTTATTTTCTTTATCTCTTCTCTTGCCTACCCACGTGATGGAAGTCCGATGTGTCATTCCGGCCACACGTGAGGGGGCGTGTTAAAATTCTAATATCTTGTCCTACATCGGCTTGGTGATGATCCTATCTCTTCTATATAAGTGTGGATAACCCTCCCCCTTATGAGGCCTTTTAAGGGGTGAGTGGCCCATTTCTAATATGGTATCAGAGCGGGCCCAAGTCGATGATGGATTATATCCTTTTATCTCTTCTCTTGTCTACCTACGTGATGGAAGTCCGATGTGTCATTCCGGCCCACACGTGAGGGGGCGTGTTAAAATTCATAATTCTTGTCCCACATCGACTTGGTAACGATCCTAGCTCACCTATATAAGTGTGAATAACCCTCCCCTTATGAGGCCTTTTAAGGGGTGAGTGACTCATTTCTAATATTGCTAGTTTGTTAATAGAGAGAGAAAATATATTTTTATATTTATAAAATTAAAATATTTATATTATAAAGATGGACTAAAAAAAGAAGAGTAGTTCATACTTTTCAAGTGAGAGAGTATTAATTTAAAGCATCTCCAATGGAGGCTAGCGGACCGGCTAGCCGATTCCCGGCGCTCGCTGGTCTGCTAGCCGAACCATTGTAGGCGGCGAGCGGAAAAATGACGAGAATTTCGGTGAGCGCTGGCCGATGCGCTCGCCGATCGGCTGGCCGCCATCGTAGGCGGGCGATCGGAAAGCGATCGGCCAGCACTTTTTTTTAAAAAAAAATTCGAAACACTATATATACACTATTTGCACGCCATTTTCATTCGCACCGCTTGTTTTAACGAGTTTTCTCTCTCACTTAATTTATGTACAAGAGCAATAAAGCAAAATGGAGAACAACAACGAGTCTACTCCAGTGACGAGCGGGTCTCAAACTCCCACAGTACCTGTGGGAGGCGGATGGGGTCCAATGGCGGGGTACTACAACATGTACCCTGGCAGCAGATGATGCCCGGGATGGCAGCCGGAGGTAGTATGCCGGGATGGCAGGGGATGCAGGGCGGGCAGGGGGTACCGGGAATGCAACCCGGGATGCAGATGATGCCGGGATGGGCAGTCGGGATGCAGGTGATGCCGGGGTGGCAGCCCGGGATGCAGGGGACGCCGAGGGGGGGCAATGTCTATCGCCCCAGTCTTGATTTTTTGACTGTTTCTTCGCACACATCGACCCCATCGGAGACGCAGTTCACTGGGTGTGAGAGTTGGGGATAGATCTCGAGAATGCGGACACTCCCGTTCAAATGGGGGGAGTAGGGCGGGGTCGGGGCGCACCAAAAGAAGAAGAAGGGCAAGGGGAAGGACAAAAGGGTGGTCAACGAGTCGTCGCAGTCGACTGATGACGACAGCCCGACACGGAGGAAGTGGACGGATACGGAGAACGTCGCGCTGTCCAAGGCTTGGGTGAGTGTTTGCGATGATCCCCTCCATTCGAACAATCAGATGATCGTCAACTTGTGGGCTAAAATATCAATAGCCTACAAGGCATTTTGCCCGGAGGGGAGGCCACACAACGGGGAGGAGTGCCGGAAGGGGTGGGACCGAATCAGGGCTGCGGTCTCCTGATTTTTGGGCTTGTACACCAACACCCTCCGCATGCAGACCAGTGGCCAAACTGACGAGGACTGCAGGAGGATAGCGGAGAAAGCCTTCCCCGTGCCCGGGCTTTATAAGGAGTTCACCTATTGGAACTGCTATGAGGTGTTGATGGACTCCGAGAAGTTTCGGGCATGTGTCGATGCTGGCTGGCCGAAGAAGCAATGACTGAACTATGCCAGTGATTACAGCGGCAGCAGCAGTGGTTCTCACGGATGTTCAGGAGTTCCCGTCCCCTCCATCGGGTAGCGAGTCGCCCAGTGGTCCCAGGAGGTCCAGTCGGCACCCCCCTGTTGGAAAGTCGCCAACCGAGCTCGCCTTCTTCGCGCGTCAACAAACGAGGGCACAGATGCATAGATCTTAGTTGAATGGAGGGCGACAACTGACCCGTGGAGAAGAGGTTTCTTCACTCAATGCTTGAGAGTATGCAGGTCGATTTGGATGCCGCCTCGGCACAGTTGGGGGGCTCAGACACGGGCTCAGATGCCACAGATTTGGGGGTCCCGGATAGCGGCGACAACGGCGGCGGTGACGGCGACGGCGACGACCACGGGGAGTGAAGAGGAGGCGGGGGCTCGTGTGTGGAAGAGTTTTTTTTTTAAATTAATGTAATTTTTTTAATTAATGTACTTTTTTTAATTTTACTATTATTATTGAATTTTCTCGTATATGTGTTGTAAATTTAATTCCGTATTTTTTGTGATTGTTAATTATTTATTATTTATAATTTTTTTTATTGTGGCTTGCATATTGCTAGCCTATTGCTTGTCCAGTTGCTTCTCCTAATGATGTGGCATAAGGAGTTTTTAGTGCTGATGATGTGATATGAGGAGGTTGTGGCTAGCCTATGGCTGACCTATTACCACCGAGATCTACACCACCACATTTTTATCGAATGAACCATTATTTAACTTTAATTATATAAAATAAAATAAAATAAAATAAAATAAAAATTCTCTTGAATCCTATGACCTATGAATGTTTATTCACCAAACCGCAATTCGAATGTTTATTCACCAAACCGCCTGTGTTTTGTACTCTCATCCATTGCTCCTTTCTCAATATTCTCTTTTAACGTACACAAAAAACACCTCTTTTCCTTGTCCCTGTGATCGGCGGAGCAGCACCAGGCGCGGCCGGAAACTGACGTCGTCCCGGCGAACTAGGACTTTTCTCCACTTGTGTGTATTCTTGCTCAATCACAGGAGGAAGCGGCGCAAATTTCCTTTTGGGGCCGTGGCCGGGTTGGGAGCATGGCTCCCGGGCGGAAGCGTGGAGGGAAAGGGGCAAAAACGAAGAGCGAATTGAGTTTGGGCGATCTCGTTCTTGCCAAGGTCAAGGGATTTCCTGCCTGGCCTGCCAAGGTACATAGCGATTAACGTTTAATCCCTCTCCCTCTTCTATTTATTTTTGCATATTGTTTTCGCTTATATTTGTTTAAATGCTGCGTTTTGAGGAGTTTTATCGTTGTAGGAATTTAATTTTTCGTCGTCATCGCATTCAATTAGCTAATCCCTTTTATTGAGAATTAGAGATGTATTAGTAGCAGTCTGCTTGATGTTGGTAATTCGTGTGAGGATAGTATGGATGAGTTTATACTAGTCCAGGGGGTCAGTTGGTGTTGTTCTTCTAGAGGATCACTTGTAGACATATATAACATGGGGCGGCATGTGAATTGGGAAACGATTTAGGGTTTAGAGCGAAATATAAATGGAGGGATTTAGGGTTAGGGTTAGAGTTGATGAGAGGGGTTATCTTGATGTGTATTCGTCTCCTCGAGGTACCACATTTATGGTGATGTATCTGCAAACTTCAGTTTTGGATAATGAAATATGCGTCCACTTTTAAGCTTTGCACTTCTGCGCATATATGTTTATACATATATATGGGTTATGGGGTGATTATTATTAGTCCCCATCTTATCATTAGTATATCAATGAACTACGCTAGGGGCTTGTTTGATACGGAACCAAGAAACTAGGCCTACAAAAAAATTGAGATAGCCCATCAAGCTAGTGTGGGAAAAACCTTTTTCTTTTTTCTTGTTTAGTACCTGAGTAAGCCTAGTAGTGTTTTCTGTGATTGGACTTTTTTTAATCCTCGATTATTTGTGCTTATTTCATGACTTTTCCATTCCCCTACCCTGGAAGATTGCGCAAAATTCCTCACACCGAAATTGTAATGAACTAGACTTCCTTATCTGGATGCGTTTCCCAAAACAAGAAAATAACCAGACCAAATTGCTAGGAAAAGGTAACTGCCATAAACACAAGCTCAATTACTCAGTCTTTATCAGGCCTGTGGCTTTTTGCGGGCTGCATAGAAATAAAAACCATAGTATCAAACAGTGAAAAATAATAAGTTAGCACTCATTTCCTTGGCATTACCCAGATATCAAACATGCCCTAGACGTAAAATTACTGAAGCTGTTGCATAATTTACTGCACTGGAAAGGCTAAAACCGCCACCTCCATAATTCGGACCTAAGAAAATTTCATTTTTTTGCGAGTACAGTAAATTGCACATCAGATTCAGTTATTTAAATTTTACACAACAGATTCAGCAAATAGTAATTACACATGGGATGATGGGAACCAACAAACCATACGAAAGAGACTAATTTGAACCCTCTACTATACATATATGTATTTGTAAATGATTCTACTCTTGATATTGGCCATTGTACTTCTCATGAGCATTTGGTGACTATGTTATATGCTTTTCTGTTGTATTGACATGCGTGCAAATTTTATTTAAACTGTGGATTGTAGTGACTTGAGATTTGTCTTGCCTATGTTAATTGCTTCCAGTTTTCATTGATTGGGAAACTTTCATGGTGTTAAATTCCAGATTAGCAGACCTGAAGACTGGAAGCATGCTCCGGACCCGAAAAAGTATTTCGTGCAATTTTTTGGTACAGAAGAGATGTGAGCACTTTCTCTTATTTTCTTCATGCATGTATTAGTGGAGTTAATTGCTACAGATCATTAGGATCTTATCTTTATTTCTATAAAACCTACAATTACTTTGAGAATACTTAAACCTACAATTACGTTGGGGGATACCTTTTTGAGTTTTTGTAATACTTGAAAAAATGAACTGTGCCTGTGCTCCAAGTTGCAAGGCCTATTATCTTCGTATTGAGAAAGTTTCTTTATAGTGTCAACCTGTTTTAAAACAGTTGGTCATTGGCAGGGTGATATTATGATTCTTATCAACTGGGTGATCTAGGAGTTTTGTGGCCTTTGTGTAGCAATGGACATGACATTGTAGGAGGTAAACATATGAACAAGTTGCAGGGAGCTTAATAATCTGCCAAGTAGTTAAAGAGAGAATTTGGAATTTTTGGGTGTTGCTTATGTTTCTGGAAAACTATTGTATATTTGATTTGGTTCTCAATCAAGGAAATAAATATTAAGTACCAATTATTTTCTGCAGTATTATACCACCCCTCATTTAGGAAGAATTGTGTTTGGTCTAATCATGCATGGTACTCTGATAAAAGCTTAAAATCAGCCTAAGTTCATGAAAGCATTGGTTTTGTTCCAACCTTTTTTGGTAGTTTTAACAGAGAGGGGCAAAAAATTCACCATATATCATCTTCACTAGGTTTCAACCATGCAAGCCTTATATGAGCTGCCTCTTGTTGAAATCTTATAATAAAATTGGTTTAGTTATCAGTCCCTGTGCATTCTTGATTCTTCTGGTGGAAGCTTAATAGTGCTTTTGTAGATTAACTTTTTAATGGACATCTTGGATTGATGTTCATAACTGGTGTAATTGGACCTAAATTAGGTATAGCTTGGGTGTGTATGTGTCCGTCAATGAGGATTTTTCTTCTTCCCACGTCACTTGGTTGAATATGATATGTAGCAAATTAGCAATTTATAATATCGTCTATTCACAGAATGGTATTCAGATTAGGCTCTCTCTCTCTCTCTCTCTCTATCTTGTTTTAGCTTTTCAGAATATGATGACTCAACCTATGAATTATTATGCCTTACTAGTACATTGAGTATACAGCTTTTTCCCTTTTTACCTTTTATGAATGAACCCTATGGTGATGGTAAGAGCCATGTGCTGTATTTTCTTATTACAGTGCAATCACATCTGTCCTTCAGATATTTCCACTTGCAGTTTTTCATCTCCCAGTTGCTTTTGTCCGCAAGGATCTTTTATCCTGGACCAATATGAATGCTTGATACTTTTCATCTGGTGAATAAACTTGTCAAATCATCATTTTCTGGGAATATTTGTTTATGTTTTTGGGCACGTATAACTATTATCATTAGGTCCCTGATTTTGATACATTTTCGAGAATCAAATTGAAACTAACTGACACACAAGCACCTTCTGGTTGTTGATTGTTCACTTATTGTGTTATGATTCATTGAGTTTTTCTTGGTAACATGTACGAAACATGAAAGTAATCACTAGCCGCTTTATCAGTAATGCTCTGTTAAATGATGTTTTTTGTGACATCCTTATGCTAATGCTCTTACTTGCACAAATCAAGTGTATTACACTATGTTTTCCTTCTATTTGAACTTTTTCTAAATCTTGTTTATATATTTAACATTGATCATATATAGTGATTGATGTTTGTGTTTCATCTCTTCTTTCTTTAATACCAACTAGCCCCAGCATATGGCTGCTGTCAGTTAAATATCTGATCTGGAGGATGCTTTTAGATTCATCACAATAGCATCTATTGACATGTAGTTTGCTTGTAATGATCTCACACACAACAGTATACTATTCTCCTAAACATGAATTGAGATTTAAAGGAAAATGATAGGATTGTTATTGGTATAATGTGAGGAACAAAGTTTTTTGCATTGTACTTGGTGGTCTTACTTTCTCTTTTGACAGAGCTTTTGTTGCTCCTGCGGATATCCAAGCGTTCACAAATGATACCAAGAGTAAACTGTCTGCTCGATGCAAGGGTAAGACGGTCAAATATTTCGCCCAAGCTGTGGAGGAAATTTGTGAAGAATTTGAAGAGTTACAGGGTAAAAGTTTAAGTGATGTAAGGGATGATAGCAATGCAGATAAACTTGCATCTGAGGCACATTCAGTGGATACAGTGGCAGGTGACGCCTCAAAGGTTAGTTCTGAAAGTGGGAGGGATAATGAGGGACTGAACTGCAAATTAGAGAGAAAACGGCTGAGTGATCTAGACTTTGGGTCAGAGCATTGTTCAGAAATACTTTGTGAGATGGATAGTCAAGACGTCAACCCTTGCTCGTTAAACGATAAGAGCCATAGTTTGTCTCCACATCCATCTTTGGGTGAGAGGAATAAGTCATGCACAAAATTTGCTAATCCGGTGAAGGAGACAAATGGTGACCAGAGTGCATTGACGAATGGCCACCAACCAAAGCTGGCAATGGATCATGATGGTGCAAAGCGCAAAAATAGTGATGTGGCTGTATCACATGAACACAATGAAGATGGTGTACAATTAAAACAGGCTTCAGGTGGAAATATTAATATGTCATCTGCAGATAATTCAAGATCAGATTTAGGTACTGGCAGTAAAAGGATAGGAAAAAAGTTAATAAAAGGGAAAAAGCATCCAGCAGCGGTAGATGATGGTCGGGTAGATGCTGAAGCCATTACTGAGGACAACAATAAAGTAATCTCAAGGAAAAAGATGAAGTTCCAACATGACCAGGAAAAGCAAACTTCTCAGACCAATCAAGTATCACTTCCTCCCAAAATGGATGACATTGTGGGTAAAAGGTTAAAATCAGGAGGGAAGGTTGAGTACAAATCTTCAAGAGCACAGCTAAGTGCGAATAAGTCCAACCATTCTCCTGATGAAGATGATCTCCCTCCACCGAAGCGCCAACGACTAGCACTTGGAGTGATGTCCACTTCTACTTCAAACTCTGAAAATAGACAGGGAAACTCTACATCAAACAAAAATAGCTTGGTGCATCCGAACAAGGTTCAATCTCCAACCATACAGCTTCCAGCAAAGAGGAGAGCTGTCCGCCTATGTGATGAGGATGAGGATGATGAATTACCTAAAACTCCAATTCATTTAGGATCTACCCATAAAGTTTCTGTTACTCCCCGAGTTTCAGATTCCAAAAATAAGAATGCTAAGAGTGGGGAGACACATGGAAACGGTCATATGGCCGTGAGGAACACAGGAACACCCAAGGAAGAGTTCAAAGATCAGGTACAATCTTCTCAAGTATCCAATAAAGCTTTATCACCAACTGGTCAGCAAGGGATGGAAAAGAGCACTCAGGAAATATCAGCTAAACAGTTATCTCCCGTTTTTCCCCAGTTAGTCACTGAAAACATCCCCTCAATGAAGGCTAAGCCAGTTTCAGGTTCTCCCAGGAGGTCCCCTCGATCTGTTACTGCTTCCAGACCACTAGCAGATTTACGGAAAAAACAGTTGACCAAGGCACCTGCTAGTGTGAACCAGAAGAAAGTTCTACTGGGATCAAACAGTAGCCTTGCTACAGAAACTGAAAGAAGTAAACCAACTTCGTCTGTTGAGATAAAGAAAACCACCTCAAGGCCCGACTCCCAAATCAATGATCCTGTCCATAAAGTTGGAAACCAAGACAAAAGTGTTACCTCACATGGTGAAAGGTAATTAGAATTGGTTTTCTGGATCTATTTATCTTTCTCATTTTTGCATATCTATCACCTATGTGTCTCAGGGTCTGCCTTTATCAGGTTGGATGGTGGTAAAGTTACCATGTTAAATTTGCCGGTTGATTTGGCTATTTCAGACTCTGCCATGTCAATGAAAAATCTAATTGCTGCTGCTCAGGCGAGAAAGAGACAAGCAAACTTGCATAACCCTTATGGAAATCCTTTGCATCTATTGATTCATGACACCGACATGCTCAGCCTTAACCCAACTGCTACCTCTTCTGCATTAGCAGTTGATACTAGTAACATACTTCAAATCGATGTGCAAGACCATACTTCTTCCCCTTCCTTTGATGTTCGCCAGTTGCCGTCTACTAGTGGACATGAAAATGAAGACCTGGAGGAAAGGAGGGTGAATTCAGGCCATCAGGCATCGGGGAGTTCTTTAAGTGGAGGTACTGAGGCAGCTGTTGTTCGTGATGCTTTTGAAGGGATGATTGAGACGCTATCTAGGACCAAAGAGAGCATTGGTCGTGCAACCCGTCTTGCAATTGATTGTGCAAAGTATGGGATTGCCAATGAGGTACATCATGACTGCAGATCATTTTTTTGTGTTGGTCTTCTAATTCGACATTCAACATTTCGCCCTATGTGTTAAACAGTTAAAGTGTGTCTAGCATATCTTGTATTTCACCTTTATATCTTCATCAGTGCTGCCGTGTATCTTCATTTGTCTTGTTGATGAGTTTCCCCTGGTTGAACTTGGCCCAGTGTCATCATATTTCATATATTGTATCTGGTTAGTTACATAATCAGATTATCCTTTGGAATTTTTTCTTTACTTGATTCCTATTTCTTTATGCATAACATAACGTAGTTATGAGCTTCTAAGGAGTAGCGGCGTGCCAGGTAAATCTAGTGATATGATATCAGCCATGCTTGGAAATATAAGTTGTCACATGTGTGGTTAAGGGATTTGTTAACAGCGGTTCAGAGAGAAGGGTTACATTGCTTTACAGGCTGATTATTCCTTATTGTATTTGTTGGCTTCAATTTCTAATTATGGTGACTTAGGATAGGAATGTGATGAGAATACTTTGGTTATTCTCACGTCAAAGAGATTTGAGTTCTTGAGGCTGTGAATAATGAGGAGTCACATATTCTAAACAAAATGATTTGAACTTAGAGACTATCTGTATTTATCACTGTCCCCTTCTATATGAATTAAGTTTTCAGGTTTTTGCTTTGTTGATATCACTTGCCAGGATTTCTACTTAGTAATGTAAACTAGGCACTCCTGTATCACTGGTAGCTCTTATATACTGATTATGACATTTGATTCTTAAGAATGAATCTGGAAGTAGCTACTAAGTATGGTAGTTTTGCTTACATATCTGAGGACAATTTTATGTAATATCCAGTTATCCACATCTGCAAAGTTAGCCTAGACCTAGATTGAGATGCAGGTAGTAATACAACCATAAAATCTGATGTCACAGAGCCACTGATGTGTTGCAGGTTGTAGAACTTCTCATCCTGAAGTTGGCGAATGAGCCAAGTTTTCATCGCAAAGTGGACCTCTTTTTTCTGGTTGACTCTATAACCCAGTGCTCTCATAGTCAGAAAGGTATGCGATTGCAAAAAGTTACATTACTATGCAAAATACTTTTCTTCTTTCACAGACAAAAAGGGACATGCATACATGCAATCCCACTGTACCACACCTTTCTCTTATGAGTTACGGTAGATGTTAAAGGCTTTTTAAGCACAGATCATTATCACAATAATCATATGCTGTTTGTCAAATACATCCCAGCTTGCTTCTTCTTTGGCTGTTGCTCCATGTTCTTTTGTTTCTAAAAAGTAATTCTACCGTTTCATCATCTGTTTCCTTGCTCACTCATGTGAATCCATTTCTAAATCCTTTGTAAATGACCTTCAGGAATTGCTGGGACATCTTATATTCCTGTTGTTCAAGCGGCATTGCCCCGTCTCATAGTAGCGGCTGCTCCACCTGGAGCAGGTGCTCAGGAAAACCGCCGTCAATGTCATAAGGTGACTATATTAATTGAAGGAAACTATGCAGAGTGGCAGCCTCGGTGCTTGACAGTTCATTTGCAAATCTTTTTCAGGTCTTGCGGTTATGGCTTGAGAGGAAAATTTTTCCAGAATCTGTCCTTCGCCGTTACATGAATGGGATAGGAACAGATAATGATGGTGGAGCTGCTGGATTTTCTCAGAGACGCCCTTCCCGAGCTGAGCGGTCCATCGATGATCCTATAAGAGAAATGGAAGGCATGTTTTTGGATGAGTATGGGAGGTATAAACTATGAAGTTTACTCATTGCTCTCCTAGCAATTCTTTATCTTCTATTTCTTCTCCTCTAATCATGCTTATTTGCTTAAGCTGACGTGTTTCTACATGTTTGTAGTATTTTATGTCATGTCTTTCTATCACTATTCATATATTGCCTGATGTCATATATAGAGGTATTATTTCCTATTGTTTTAGGAGATTGCTTGATAGCTAGCCATGTTCTTTATTAGAATTTAAACTGCTAACTTGCTTATAAATTCAAGATGAATTATGTTACACTTGAAGCTCAACCACATTTTTGGGTGTCGGAGGGTGTTGGAGGATAGTGAGCCCCACTCAAGCCAAGGAACTAAGCTGGCCCCAAAGGAGGCTCGCCCTTGGCTGGTTTGGTTGATGCCTTTGAAGTTTGAACCATGTTTTTAGTCAAAGGACACGTTTGCAAGTAGGAGTCCGGTGATGAAACCACATAAATAGATCGCGTGCTTCAATAGAATCTCACACTTCTCGACTATGTGCTTCAAATCCTGAATGCACCTGTCTCAATGAATTAAAATCTAGGTGATCCACATATGTCTTAGCACTTCAAATCCTTAAGAGTTAGAAGTTTAAACTGGTAATGCTCTGGGCCTCCAAGAAAAAAACTACTACATAGAAGGAGAGATGGGAGAGTGAATGTAGGAAGAAAATGACTTAAATTGTGTGCATCAATCACTAGAAGGATCTCATCTGAGCAAGTATTCATACACAGGAAAGATTTTCCTAAACAAGAACGACAATCCCACCCATATTTATCATTTTTCTACCTAAAACCATATTCACTTTCCAATCATTGGGTCAAAATTCTAAAAGATAATGTAGGGGTAGATATGGAGAGTATTGAAGGGATTTGGCAATCCTTAGTCGCTTAACTAGTTTTCACTATTATATTGAAATCATTACTTCTGAAATGGTTTTAGTAGGCTTGCAACTATTTAGTTTAATGAAATATGAGCTCCATAGTTGTACTCATTTATCTTTTACAGAATTGTGATTGAGGATTATATGTTATAAGCATTGATAAGAATGGATTCTAGTTATTGCGTGGGGTATTAAGCTATGCATGTGCTGTAGCTAGTTTGCCTTGTCTTGATTCTTAACTGGATGTATTATCTTAATTCTGGATTTTTTGGATACAATGTTCATTTACTGTTCTGTTGGTTCCAGCAACACCACATTTCAGTTACCTGGGTTTCTATCATCTCATTTATTTGAAGAAGATGATGATGAAGATAATTTTTCGTCGATGTTATACAAGGAAGGTTTAGATACGTCACCATCTGAGCATAACCTTGCAAGTAAGGATCCTGAACACTGCACTGTTACTCCAAGTGACCGGCGCCACTGCATATTAGAGGATGTTGATGGTGAGCTTGAAATGGAAGACGTTTCTGGTCACAACAAGGATGATAGAATATTAATTTTCAATTGCACCTCTATCATAGCTTCACCTGAGCCGAATTCTGATGTAAAGCTTAAATCTGCTTCTGAAATGTCTGAGTTGCTGCCTTCTCCTGAGGGTTCTCCACCATTACCACCTGGCTCTCCTCCTATGACTCCCCCTCTTCCTGCTTCACCACCTCCATTATCCTCATCCCCATCACCTCCACCTCCACCTCCACCTCCACCCTTATCATTATCATCTGCACCATTACCCCCACCTCCACCACCACCTTCCTCACAGCAATTAATTCCTCCACCACCTATTGGTCCTCCTCCATATGTTCAGTCATTGCCACCTCAACCTGCATTGATGTCCCAATATGTGTCTCCAGTTCAGTCAACTTCTCAGCCTTTAGTTTATCACCTACCTCCATTACATCATGAGATTGGTGGCACACCCAGTGTAAGTCATGTGGCTTCTAGAACATGTATGTTTATCAGTTTATGTTGATTCAGTTATGTTACTCTACAGTTATGTGAAGATTGTGAATTTGGTAATTCCAGGGAAATCTGCCTGTCCATATGGTTTCCAGTACTCAAGGGTCCCATACTGAAGCACCTAGAGGTGAAATATATTCACAGCAGTCCTCTTTCTTCTCTCCAGCTGCAGGCTGCAATGCACGAGAGCATGTTGGATACAATTCATCAAGGCCTGTTGAATATGGACAGAATGATCCATGTATTAATCACCAAGCTTCAAAGCAGAGACAACATTTGCTGCCTGGTACTGCAACATTTTCCCAAAGACCATTGCATCCTGATGCCCGACCTCCACAAATATCTGCCCATTTCTCATATTCGAATACAGTCATCCAGCACCAACATCCCCCTTATCCATTGCAAGTATATGCTGATGTTCCTAGGAGGTATTCTACTGATGAACAATGGCGGATGCCAGTAAATGATTTCAAAGCAGATCTTCCTTGTGGGGGCTGGAGTGCTGGAGCCCAACCATTTTCTGGTCAACCTTATTCGCATGAAGGTGCAGGTTATATTTTTATGTACGGAAGTAAATTATCATTATAAGTTTTAGTCATTTTCTGCCTTACTTTCAATATTGTATATCCTCATTGAAAAGTTATGAGATATCTTATGGGCTAAACAGGCTTATGTTAACAACCTAAATCTAGAAGAAAGCATATGAATATAATAAAAGCTCCGACTCTTTAACCAGGAATTATTGTTGTATTAATAAATCTTAGAAGTGGTCCTTTTACCAACAACCGGACAATTCAACTTTCTCGCACTGCTAAAAACACCTGAATTCTAGTTTGAGTTAGTATACCTTTTCAAGAACTATAGTGGAGTATTCTTGTTTCTTCTGTTTCCTGAACTTTTATCCATATTTGACTAATGACTTAAATCTTGGTTCTCTCATAAAAAACTAGTTGAAAAGTCCAGTGAAACTCATTTTGACAGCATTTTGATTTCTAGGAGGTTACTATGGACCCCCTTCAGAAAGGGCTCCTGAAAGTGCCGTTAATTTCCGGCCTGGTGGAACAAATGGTCTACCACCAGCACCTCCAATTCTAGGTGATCTTAATGCTGCAGATATTTTGAATTTTGCTACCTGCAAAAATGCAATTTGTGTTGTTGATTCAACCCTCTTGCTGTATTTGTCACAGTTCATGGTGTTCCAATGATGCCTTGTAGGCCGGACATGTCAGCTGTCAATTGGAGGCCAGTATAAGGCTGACTTCTTGGATATGTGGTGAGTTGTTAGTCTTTTTCCCTTTCAGTTAGACTAGCCAAATTCCCCACCAGCAAACTTTTGTCAGAAACATTTAAATACATGTTAACTATATATTAATAAATCAGTTCAACGGGTTCAATCTAAATCTTGCAGTCCTGATTATCATGTTCTTAGGATGGCAGTATGGAACTTAAAGCAGACCATCTATTTCTCTCTGTTAGAATCTTAGAACACTAATTGATGAATCCATTGAATCAGGACATTTAGCATTAACAAGTGAAGTAGTTCGAGTTTTACCTGACTGAAGATGCCATATAGCTGTTATCTATAATTTTGCACTTATAGCTGCATCATGACTGGATGCCAGCCCTTTGGAATATTCTCTTCAGTGTTGGATAATGATTCATACCATTTTTTTAAGGAGAAGTTTTATTCTTCCAGGCTCCATAACTAAATTGCATTTCCTCATCTCATACCAAGCTAATTTTGCAATTGAACAGTTTTGCACTTATTTTCACAAAGACTATCTGGCATCATTTTGTGCGTAGAGAGATGTATATAGACCTGTTCTTTTACTCTGAATAATTTTTTATAAGATTCTACTTTACTGTTGCCAATCTAGTGGTTAGGGTTGGTTGTTTAAAACTAGTCACATCCAATGAAAATTGAATGATAGCATGTTTTCTCATCTTCCCATCTTTTCCTGGTTATATAGGCTGCAGAGCAAGAGGGATTGGCCCTAATAATCCACTAGATCAAGTTCTAGATCACAATGTGGAATTTTGAGAAGCTATGAAGAGCCTTGGCAGGATTGTTTATATTAGATTTTTTCCTGACAAATGCATCCCCGCACACATACTCCTAAGTGTAAGCCATTTTCTTATTTTAATTGACGCTTGTAATTATTTATTATATCATCAAAATTTAATGGATGCTACAGTTTATTCTATGCTTTCCTGCTTTTGTTGAATTTGTGTTAATTGTCTTTTATGCTACTCTGATGCACACCAAGTGATCACAGCACTGCCAGAACATATAAGTTTTCAAATTTTTCCTTTTGAGTTTAAAGTCACTGGTTTTGAATATTTAAGTTTTTAAAAGTGGGAATTTGGTTCCTGCTGACTATAACGCTTAGCGGATTTCATTTCATTTATTTGCTAATATATGCCTAATGAGAATCCTCGAACCGATATTTTATTTTCTCCCTGCATAAATTTCCTCTAGACTTTTCTACGTGTGGTCCAGGCTAGCTCGGGTCCTAGGATCATTAATTTCGCAGGAAATGCCGTAGCTTCTTTGCAATAATACTATCCAGAAGGCCCTTAGAATTTAATCAATTATACTCTGTGATTTAGTCTCTTTTGATGGGGTAGGGCTCTCTTTCAGATGGATAATTGATTTTTTAGTGTTATGCTACTTTGGATAGCAGTGTTGGGGAGGTGCTTTTAGTTTATACACTACCTGAAGTAGGCAGTGAACTAGATGTCGCTTTCACTTGAATGGAAGAAATAAATCTAATCTGAGACGTTTCATTGGCTGTTTTAAGCATGTAATAATATTGTATCGGTATGTCATTTTTGGCTTTATATGATCATAAATGCACTACTATTTGTTGCTATACTTTCTGTATAATAGGAGTATATGTGTTTTTATTGTGAAGTATAATGAGTAGTTCTATAATACCTTATTCAGATATAGTATCTCTTTTTAAATGTCAATTTATTTTGTTTGTTTATAGATATATGTGTTTATTTATAATTTTTTAAATGGAAAAAATAGGATAATTATATCATGATGTAGCAGTGATTGCCTGTAGGGATTCTATATGAAGAAATGAAGATTATACCTTACTTAATGAAGTTGGAGCACTGAAATTAGCACATACCCCTTTCCATTTTCTGTTATTTTGCCATAATTGAATAACTAAGTGATGAATTTGTTACTGCTATTTAGGTTATATAAATATCTCTTCAAAAACAGCAAATAAATTCTCTACTTGGTAAATTTGAAAAGGATGTCGGCAGTGATATTTTCTTATGCGATTGATAAATATAATTCTATTTCTGTCATTTTCATTCATTTATAAAATAGCTTTAGATCTCATGAACCATTGATTGGGAAATTGAATGAAAATGATGTACATAAAGTAGGATGATTTCATGTTTTAGTTTGAAGGGAACTTGTTAAAGCTGAGCATATGATTGGTTGAATTTTGTGGATAAATAAATATATTCTGGGAATAATATTTATGAGAATCTTCAAATAAAGAAAATGAGTAAATTAGAGATTATTACCAAGTATTTAAATATTGAAACACGGAAAGTTGTCAGTGGGAAGCCAAGCACCACCACACTTTTTAAAATCCAACGCAACAATTCTTGACTTTACATCTGTATTATTTTATTAGATTTGTAATCATTATTTTTCTTTTATCATTACTTGTTTTACTATTATGTATTCGGTGAGAATTCAAATCTTTTATTTATTTATTGACTACAAATACTGGACTTTTACTTCGACATCGTTATTTAGTTAGACATATAATGTGATTATAATCAATTACCTAAAGTTCAAAGTCAAACAAAAAATTAAATAAAATTCATTTATAATTGAATTAAAAGAAAAAAAAGATGGACATAGAGTTCCGTTCCACTTCCATATACTCCATAATATAGCAACAGGAGAGAGAGAGAGAGAGAGAGAGAATACTATCTGAGACTGAGTCAGATCTGCAAATGCTGGCTCAGCTAAATTCGTTACAGAAATTTGATGAGGAAACACGGTGTATGCGATTTTGATTAGTTTCGGAATGAGTGGATTCCAACTCCTGCGCTAGTTCACTTTTAATTAATCTTTTTTATATGTTTTGAGTTTTATCGGTTTGGGGCTTATGGAGAGAGAGGGGTTTGTGGGAATGAAGGAAAGTAGGGGTGCCGAATTATACCATACCGGAACGCTCCGATCATCTTCGCCGACGAGATCAGTGCCGATTTTTCCCCCGCCGTCTTCTGCCGTTGGCGTCGGTGCTAACGGTGGTTTAAATTACACAGTCCATACCGTGTCTAAATACGACACGCTTGCCGGCGTCGCCATCAAATACGGTGTCGAGGTATTCATAAATACTTATTTTTTTCATTATTATTAACTTGTTCGACTCCGTCTAGGGACTTTCTAGTTTTCTATGTGTGTGATTTCTGTACTTTGCTTGTGCTCCGTGTAGATATTCGGCTGCAAAGTCTTACAAATTATCGTTCGAATTCTTTCTTCTTGCTGGAAATGTGTACCTGTTTTCGTGTTTCGCTCCCAATTTCGTTGGAATTTCATAAAATAATGGCCATCTAAACTGAAATGCATTTTTAGGCCGAAATGCTTTGTTAAAAACTTTTTATCTCTGGCGTAGGTTGCTGATATAAAAAGGCTAAATGGATTGGTGACAGATCTCCAAATGTTTGCCCTTAAGACAATTCAAATCCCACTTCCTGGGAGGCACCCCCCTTCGCCTGTCTTGTCAAATGGTCACAAGACTCCTCCGCGGTACATGATTTGTTCTCATTCTTGTACATAGTTTATCTTTCCAGAAAATTTTTGTTCTCATTCTTGTACATAGTTTATCTTTCCAGAAAATTTTCAAATTTCAAGCTGTAATATAGTGTATCTGGTATCCATGTCAGAACATGGACTAGTAATGCCATAGATCCTGATGCTTTTTGTTCAGTTCATAAACAAGCTAAAATAGTATCTGCCCATCTATATGTTTGTTAAATAATTTGAGCAGTGTCGTAGTCATACTCATACCAAATACGAGTAACAGATAGTTTGGAGTTTGATGAAGTAGCTTATTTTGGTGTCCACTTGCAGGCCAAGCAATACGCAGCAGACATTATCAGGTCGTAGACACTCTGATATATTTGATTCATTTTCATCATTGAAATTGAAATCTGCTTCCGAAAAGAAAGTCTCTCCATCCATGAGCAGGATGCAAGGTTATTATGGTATTAAATCAGCACACGTAAAAGATGCTGGAGAAGGCTGTGAAATGGCAACATACCAAAAAGGGGGAGCTCATTATCTAGAGGATGGGCCACTTCTGAAATCATCTATTTCTAACCCACCACTTAGCCATTATAGAAAGTCAAAAAGTGCAGCTGATTGTTTAGATTCAGAGAATGGCAGTCTCATTGATCATGATTTCTTACAAGGAGCTGAAAGTAATGGCTCAGCCAAATGGATTGACAAGTTGGTAAGACGCCGTCAAAAGTCTGATGCTGATTTTGCTTCAGAAAAGCTTTTGAAGGAGGAAAACAATAGTGGTACTGCAATTTCAGCTATTACAGGCAAAGGCCTGGCTCTCAGGCCCAAGTCAGCTTGCCGTACAGTGTCACTCGAAGCTGATGGTGAAGTAGGAGGGTTTAACCCCATTCCTGTAGGGTTAGGGGATTCCTTCCTGAATGATGACATTAATGGGGTAAAGAAGTCACCAAGTGTATTGAGTTTGCAGGATTCGGACAATGGTGCCTTGTCATCCATATGGCCGACATCAAAGTGGAGTTTGAAGCAAGATTTTCAGGCTCTTTCTGCTGCAGCCATGACTAGCCCGATCTTTGATGGATTGTCCAAGCCTTCTAACTGGAGAAACAAAGCAGCGGTCGATTAATACAGTCTTCAACATCAAATACGACAGAAGCATTCATTCAGTGAGAAATAGCAGACAAGTATTCTGGGTAAAAATGAAGAACCGAAAAAATTTACTCCAATTGGATATTTGTTCAATTTAGTTTTCGACGAATGATTCTGTTCTGCCTTGTAGTTAATGCCTAGAAGAAACTGAGCTGGGAGTAGGAGAGTCAAAATCTTCCAGTTCATTTCTCAGTTGAGGTAGAGGGTTTTGCATAAATGCATCATGGAAGCTAGATAAAGAATTGTATATTTACATTGTGAGAGAGGAAACGAATTCGGTATACATGTATTTACTCGTGAGAAACGGTTTCTTTGAAATTGTGATTAATAAATAAATTTAGTATCTTTGGCTTTCCATCTTTGAGTGTCATTTTATCACTCAATGTGAGGCGGTGGAGAATACATGTGCAGTTCTTTTGCAGGCAAAGACCCCTTTTGAACGGTGAAGTCGAACGCACTAAAATATTACTCTATAGCAAGTGGTGTCATTTCATACCTTATCAAAACCACAATCATAAGTCATACACTATACTTGCACTGTTTGGTAGATACATTACAGCTAGATAATGAGATTTATCGGGGTTTAGCTAATAAATAATGTCTCATTTTGCTATTTCAATTTGTCCGTGATTTAAATTTCTATTACTTTTTTTCCATCTTCACTAAATGGACCATACTCGCCAATAAATCAGTACACTCACATATCATTTTAAAATTATTGCCTTGAATTATTGTACCAAAATTTTTGGCTAAATTGATCTGCATTGTGTTTCTACTGCTTGATATCGTGTCCCCCTTCGCTTTCTTCTTTGCTACTTTGTGATCCATCGGAAGACTCCATTTAACCACAGTCAATATCGTCGTAGAACTTCGCATTGTAATTCATTATTTTGTGTGTCGTCCACGTACTTGAAAGACTTATTAAGATCCTTACTAAACACATCAAACGTCTCTATTCAAATATCTATTAGAAATAGTCAATGACTTTAAGAAATATCCTTCTGCACTTGGCTCTTGCGCTTTCAAAGATGATTGAAATCTTGCATTGAGAGGGGATTGGTTGGGTTCATGCCTTCGATTTTGTTGTGAAGTGAAGAAATAGAAGAATTGGAAGAGATACAAGAACTTGGAAAAAACTAGAGGAATTGACGAGATATGAGAAATGGATAAAGGAAATATATATAGAAGGTTGAAATATATAAATTGAAAAATAATTAATAACATTTGCAAATCGATAAAAAAGAAAAACATTTAAAAAAAATTAAAAATATATCATGGTCGAAAAAGAAAAAAAGACAAAAGGAAGTCAACAAGCGCACTGTGACCGAAGCACTTCACACACATGATTGGTCGAAAAGCCATGCAATTTAGCACATGTGAGTGCGGGACAAATTATCCACCCATAGCTATGATCTGTCCCGTGGCTCTTGGCCCTCAACCCTTCCCCTAACGGTATGACTCCATTTTTGCACCGTTGTGGGGTGCCCTTGATAACATGATTTTTGAAGCATGAATAAATGATTAAATCTGATAATTTTTTATACGACACGATAATCCAATACGAATTTGTATGAAATTAATAGGTTTGGCTGAAGTCTTATTAAGTTTGTGTATTTATCATATAAAACTTGAGTTTGATGTTATTCAGGATGTCACATAATGAGCAAGTTAAGTAGGTTCGTTTGAGAATATATAATTATCTAGAAATAATATTCTTAGTTTAAACTGTAGTTATTACTCCAGAGGAGTGATCAATTGCTAACTCAATCTTTAATTGCTAACTACAACTAATTTTTAATTATAAGATTGGTAGAAATTTAGTGGTTTATAAATTGTCATGTGTAATTTCGTTTTATTATTATTTAAATTTAAAAAGATAAGAAAACTATCAAAATTAGGGTTGTAATCAAAATGTCAATATAGTGTGTTAAACATATCAATACGATTCATTGAATATGTCAACACAATTTACCATTGACATTGTTTATGTATTATATTGACATATTATGATAGCTACATTGACATTGAATTGCTTCTTCAAATGTACGAAAATTCAAGAATTTTTTTTCAAATTTTGACATTAGAACATATGTAAGTTAGATCTCATTAGAATCCTTATAAAATTATCTTTAATTTGATATAAGTTGTACAAAAAATAATTTAAATTGAGATAGTTATAATCATTTAAAATTTGTAGATATTTTTTGAAAGTTAGTTATAACTAACTTTTGGTCAATTGACATTAATATCCCTAATTGATATTTTATGTGTATTGTATTGATACTAAGGAGGTGTTTGATTTGGCAAATAGGAGTATTAAATGCCCCAAAACAAACCTTTTCCCATGTTTGGTTTGTCAAATACCCTCTCAAGAGGGCCTGTAAAAAATGTCTCCGGCCCGTCTCATTAGTGCCCATTTCATTAGTTAAGGTATCTCCCAAATTTTGAAAGATACATTTTCTCTCCTAATTTAAACTATAGAAACCATAGAAGTCAAACCAAACAATAGAAATATTTCTCTCCTACCATGAAAAGGGAGGCATTCCTTTCTTGAGAAACCATAAAGGGCAAACCAAACTAGCAATGAATGAATAATCTTGTGGATTCATTTTATGATCCAATGGGTATAATTTAATTGTAGTTAGCTATTTAGGAATGAATTAGCAATATAACACACCCCTATTACTCCATATGATCAAATATATAAATACTGTCAACTAAACAGATGAGCTTTTAATTATTTGGATAAGGAAGCTCGAGATCTAGCTTTAAGACCATCCATAATAGGAATAGCCCAGCAATAGCCCAGCCATAGCCTAGCCACTGCCACATCATCAGCACTAAAAATCCTCCTGCCACATCATCAAAACAAGCAAATAGCCCAGCAATAGCCCAGCCATAGCCTAGCCACATACTATCCACATCACTATTAACAAATATATACAAAATGAAATAATTAACAATCACACAATATACGGAATTAAATTTACGACACAAAAACAAGAAAATTCACTAATATTAATAAAATTTAAAAAGTACATTAATTAAAAATTTACATAATAAAAAAAAACTAACGGCGGTCAATCCTCCGCGCCCATAACTCTTCAATTAAATCCTTTTGGAGTCGAATATGAGCCTCCGTTTGGCGCATGTCGGCATGTGCTTGTAGGAGGCCGGCTTCATCGTGAGGTACCCCACTCCGTACGTTGGGGGCGGCCACGCCGTGGCTTGGACCGGCTTCATTATCGTCGTTGACCCAATTGGTCAGATCGCCACCTTCATCTTCGACAATCATGTTGTGCATGATAATACATGCGTACATTATATCAGCAATGCATTGGACATTCCACAAACGCGTTGGACCCTTAATTGCCGCCCATCGAGACTGGAGCACATCAAATGCGCGCTCCACGTCCTTGCGTGCTGACTCTTGCCGTGCCGCAAAGTATGCCTTCTTCTCATCTCCTGGGCATCGGATCGTCTTCACAAAGACAGGCCACCTAGGCTATATCCCATCCGCCAAGTAGTAGCCCATATCATGTTGGTTGCCGTTGGCGACAAAACTGATGGCCAGACCGACGCCCTGGCACTGCTCGTTGAAAAGTGGCGACGAGTTGAGGACGTTGAGGTCGTTGTTCGAACCAGCTATCCCAAAATACGCGTGCCAAATCCAAAGCTGGTAATCAGCTACGGCCTCCAGGATCATCGTGGGATTCTTTCCCTTGTAGCCGGACGTGTAGAACCCCTTTCAGGCTGCGGGACAGTTCTTCCACTCCCAATGCATACAATCTATGCTGTCTAACATACCCGGGAACCCATGCTGACTCCCGTGCATCCGCAACAGATCTTGGCAGTCTTCGGGGGTAGGCGTTCGGAGATACTGATCACCGAATACTTCTATCACTCCCAGACAGAAATTCTTCAGACATTGCAGGGCAGTCGTCTCACCGATGTGGAGATACTCGTCCCACATGTCTGCCGCGCCTCCGTAGGCCAACTGCCGGATTGCCGCAGTGCACTTTTGAATAGGTGTGTGGCCGGATCTGCCAGCCGCATCGTGCCCGAAGCGGAAATACAGATATCGAGACTCCAATGCGTTGACAATACGCATAAACAGGTCCCTGCTCATCCTAAAACGACGCCTGAAAAGGTTGGCGTTGAACCGAGGCTCCTGTGCGAAGTAGTCTTCGTATAGGCGCTGATGTGCAGCTACGTGATCCCGATCAATCACACTGCGGCGGTGGACCACTGGGGGAGGTCGAGGTATCGCCGGCTGCAAGGCCCTTTCCATCCATTGGTTTATCGCGTTGGTCGTATAGGCGTCCAACGCTTCGGCCATTCGACGTTCGTACTCCTCAGCATCCCCTCCGCTACCACCACTACCATCACCAGCGTAACTCATTTCGCGTTGTTGCTCTTGTACAGAAATTAAGATAGAGAGAGTACTCGTTAAAACAAGTGGTGCGAATGAAAATGACGAGCAAAGCGCGTATATATAGTGTTTCGGAAAAAAAAAATTTAATTTTCGCGTTAGGCGGTGCGCTGGGCGATCCGGGCGCTGCAATAGCGCCGAGCGGATCGCCCAGCGCCACGCGACCACCCAGCGCTGCGCGGTTTCTCTCTCCAATCGCCCGCTGGGCGACTGCAATAGACCGCCCAGCGAACCGCCCAGCACCGACGCTCGGCTGGGCGGTCGACTGGGCGGCATTGTGGATGGTCTAATTAATACACATCCAATATGGACACTCGCTGGGCGGTCGACTGGGCGGCATTGTGGATGGTCTAATTAATACACATCCAATATGGACACAAGTGTCAAATGTTATTAAGCTATAGTATCGGCAATAAGAAGTAAATTTCACATTTTGCATTTAATACAAGATGAAGATAAAAATACACACATTATGTTGCTTTATCACTTCTGTTTGCAGAGAAAAATTACATAAAAATTGACATAGATAACAATTTAAAATTAGCAAAAACATCGAAAAGGAAAATACAACAAAAATGCGAGGGTTGGGAACCAGAGAAACTTTACAAGCGAAAAATTTAGCAAAACAATTTACATTACAAAACGGTGTTGATGTGAAGAGCTTTGAGAAGTGAAGTAGCCATTTGTTTAACCAAAACTTGGCCTCCCGAACTCTGTCCATCTCTCCTCTCCTCAATCAAATTCTTAAGTTTCTGAGGCAGATCATTCTCCACAATAAGTTGCTTCGGACGAGGGTGGTGCTCGTATACCGCCTGAACACAAAACACAACATCAAAACCAACCCCTAACAATACGAGCTTAACCACAGATACTGATTCTACATATGACTGGTCTTTCAAAATCTTTGATAACTAAAAGCAGTGGAACATGAAATAGCTCGATACAGATGGCATTTTTTAATGATAACCGCTATGTACAACCTCATTACATTGGTCAATGACATAACACAGTTTTACTAGTATCAATGCATTTAATTTTTCAGGATATAGCACAACATGGCATATAAAAGTCTCACACCTTTATTAACTTGAGCAAATTCAGACGAGCTATTGCATCTGGATGGTCAAGTCTTGAGATAAGCAGCGGTGTCAGCCCATTAACTGCCAGAGTGGTGTTTATTCGAGAAGATTTCCTGCATCATAAACCGTTGTGAGATGCACAGAATAATGCCAGATGCAATGTATGTTACATGAGTCACTGGATACACCGAAATACTAATGAGTACCAAATCAACAGAAGGTGAATATATGGCGACTAAACCACTTCCCAGGCTCTGTATATCCTTTTCTCAGACAGGAATGCTATAACCCACATAATGTTAGCAGCTCCCATTATAAATCTAGAGAATACTAGTTTCGCCATAAAGTGAGTTGCCAATACTAAATCTGGAGAGAACGGAGTGTCATTCACCAGATAATACTAATTCATTCTCTATTCTCTTAAAAATTCTTATTTTCTACAGAAAGAAGTTCTATTTCAGCCTATTATCAAATTAGAGAAGGAAACAAATGCTAGTAATTCTCCCATAATTGTTTTGCCAGAAACTCAAGTCAATATAGCAAATTCCAGAAACTTAATCCCATGAGAAGTTGTGCATTACTTAGTAGATCTTAATCAAGCTAATGTTATATCATTAAGAATACTATAAAGATGCATGAGGGAACATAATGTATAAAATACAGAAGATACATGATATCAGGATAGACGTACGTGATAATTTTCAAGAACGGTTCTAATATGTGCAAAAAGTGTTGTTCCGGACAGCACTGGAAGAACTTAACCAATTTCTGGACGGCATCCTTTTTGAGTAAAGCTTGTTCTACTTTCCTGTTCTCATTGTCGTGCGCCAAGCATACAGCAATTGAATCTAGTGAAGTCACAGACCAGATATTATCCTCAAGAAGGCTAAGATACACATCCAGTCCTCCATGAGCTCGCAACTGCTCCCTCGAATTTCTTGATGCATGAGCCATATCACACAGCAAAGGCAATGCACACTGTCTTAGAGGAGAATCTGACATGATGAAATGCATTAAGTGGGGAATGATCCCATTTTCTGCAGCTTGCTCCTGTCTCCTCTTGTTTATCTTACATAGGTTGAATAGAGCATTAAGGACCTTCAGCAAACAAAAGAAGACGGACAATGTCCAATGAGAAAAGATCAAGTATACTGGAGAAAATATGAAATAGTTCAAGAAAATTAAGCGTTCAGTTAAAAAGATGAAAAAATAGAACCACATGCTTTGGTATTTGGTCAACTGCATGTACCGAATCATATTAAGTCTTTATCAAGTAAAGCCAACTACCCAATACACTACCTATAACTCTGACTATACTTCACATTCAAGCATACTAAAAAATTAAATTTTAAATGCAAAGATGGGCAAGAAATTTTATAAAGATATGCTTCTAAAAAATTGCATACGATTGGAGCTCTTTTAGCTATAGCCAATTTCTGGATTCCTTTATGAGTCTCGTATATCCACTAGAACTACAACAGGAACTGGCCCATAAGCAAGATCTGCCATCTCAGGTAAGTTGCTTCAATTATATACAGAAACACTAAAAGTAATAGCACTCATTGCCTATACCACATCACTTAAACCCGTGAATTTAATTTATCCAGAGTAGTCATTCTCACGAGTTAGTTAAAGGGTTGAGCATAATCACCCTATAGTAGAACGTAAGTAAAAAAGAATACAAACAATGTCTCACCTCATGATGTATTTGTGACACAAGGGAACCTTCTTTGAGATCAAGATTTGGGATTAAATATTTGATAGCATCAGCTCTTTGAAGATGTTCTAAGCAATGTGGGTCCGTCGATAGATGGTTTATACACTTCAATAGCTGAAGGAACATGATTATGAGAAAATTTGACCAGAAACAGAACAAATGCTAAGAGAAGAGAAACTTTTGCAATACCTTTAGAAGAATTGGGGGTTCTATCTTATTAAACATTTGGAAGAGACGACTAAGCAAACTTTGGCTACACATATAAGATTTTACTGCTGTGTCTGCTGCAGCAAATTCAAATAGAAGGTCTGCAACCTTTTCCAGATACTCCCGAGCAACATCAACATTCCATGGTGAGACCATATGGGTAAGTAGTCCAGACGATGTCGCGCTCCCAGGTCTGGCATTCAAAACTCCTGAACCGGATAGCACACCAGATGCTCTCTGTGATGCGAGTCCAGAAGCGGCAACAGTTCCCCCGTTCGATGTCAGAGGTCCGTGTTTCTTATTAGCTGCTTGAGGTGAACTTCTAGGCAACGAATCCACATTAGAATTTTCCCTTCCTTTTCCAGAGACCTCTGGGAAGAAACCAGAAACTATTAGGGTCGCAATACATTAGTGCTTATTACTGAGAGAAAGCTACAACAGCTAAAATGACCATTCACAAAGTAAAACTGCAAAGCAATATGTCCAAGACTCAATTCTCACAATGAATCAAAACTGAAAGATTATAAAGCATTTTTTCCTTCTGGCATGTAATTGTGGTACTAGTGTCAGGTATTAAAAGAGTAACTCAGATATCGAATCTCAAGACAAGTAGACAACTATGCTAAATGAGCATATATTGCTCACCTGCAAATTCAGCCATCAAAAAGTCAAGACCATTTGTTTTCTTGTCAGTTGATCCATGTAAAAGAGGCAAAATGCTTTCATGTTTCTCCATGTGTTTCTCCATCCCTGTAAGATGTTTCACATACTCAAGCTGCCCAGAGAAATGCCGTGATGGAGGTTCTTTATCCAACAAACTCAAAAGGGGTCGAATGTTCTCTTGCTGACTACCAGTGTGAGCAGTTGATCCATTTGTTGTGACATCCATGGATTTTGGAGCTTTATCCATGGATATTCTTCCAGTTGTTACATTAGCTCCTCTTTGCTGCTTTAGGTCAACTTCAGCTCTCGAAGTCTCATTCTTCCACCTGTCTACACTTTCCCTGTCTCTAGTCGGAATGTGATCCTTTACTGCCGAATTGGATAATCTGTCCAAAGATGCAGGATCTGTGACTCTTGAACCACCCAATGCCTCTACATTAGAAACACTGGGTCGAGGCCTCTCAGCATCTGAAGCAATAAATCTCAATTCAGGAGAATGTGATGCAGATGCATGCGAAGGTTCTAGCGTTCCAGTTTGTGAAATATGATCTCCAGGCTTGACTTTAATGTGATCATGCAGGTCATTCCCATAAAATGCAGAATCTATTCGCGTAAATGGACCGTTGGAATCCAGAGCATCAGATCTTGGTCGTGAACTTAAACCATCTGGAGCAAACCCACCACCAGAAGCTATAGAAGCTAGACGGGTTGCCTCATTCAAACTATAAAGGGTATTAATAAGTCTGAGTAGTATCCCATTCTTAGCAGCTATACGACAAAAATCATTTCTAGAGGTCGACTTTTGAAGCTTAAAAACTTGCCACATGCCATCAATAGCCATATGAACCATTTCCCTGTAATTGAGGTAATAAAAGTAATTAGCATACCAATAGGTAAACCAAAACGAGTACCTATTTCACAATAATATAATGACTCAAAAATATGGGCAGTTCCAAATATAATTTACTAATTGGCTATAGTACCCCATAGCCAGTCTAGATGAAATACTAAATGTCTTTCTACACAATCCAAAGCTATTTTTTAATAGGAAACACTATTTTATCAGAAAAGAGATGAATAATCCCCAAAGAAGTGATGGTTAGGATCCATATCCAATTTATGGCTGCATATTAAACAAACAAAAGCACGCAGAAAACTCTTGATATTTTATTATTTGAGACCCAGCAAGCAACTCCAACACTGTGCCAGAATAGAAGGGAGGAAGGGCAATCTTCCTTGCTTCATCAAATGTAAAGATCTTTTGTACTTTCTTGGTTTGGTACACAAAAGCACACTTATGCAACTTGATGTTATTTTCTGATATAATTAAGTACTATATCAAAAAATATAAGTAATTATATCAGTAATTTAACCCAAAATAGGACCATTTTTGGACCAATAGGTACCAAACGTAATGTGTGGGATCAAAAAGTTCATTTGGGTTAATATAGGACCAATTTTAGTCCATAGATTAGCACAGTAGTATATTTTTAAGGTGCAAACTGCCAGGACTAGCCAATTTAGAGGGTGTCATATATCACTTACCCTTGGGGGAGAGGGAACATTTTTTTACTTTAGAAATGGGAATAAATGGATAAAAATAAAACCATCTTTTTGTCCGGAATTTTTGTCAGAGATTTGGTTCATAAGTGCATATCATGTCATCAGTACAAAATAAAATGCCAGTACCATAAATGTTTGGCAACAGATGACATACAATTACATTTTTCTAACTGACATCTTATTAGATAATTTATCTTTCTTTACTATCCGTTTGGTAGCGCAGATAAGTTAACAAAGCAACAAAGAAGCCCATAGTAGCAGCCAGCCAGTCTTTTTTTTTACTGTTTCTCTTTGCATAAGAATCTGAACCCCCCCCCCCCCTTTAAAATGTTAACTAGTTTGAACAGTTAAAGAGAAATTCCAAAGTTTACGCCTGTTGACACATCCGTCTCGGCCGCCAGCCTCCTTCATCATTCTTCCCTTCGTCGAACACAAGACAACAACGACGGCCACCGTAGCCATTTCAGTCGAACTGAAAAGCACAAGACAACGATGAAATCCACTGTGAGACAATCTCTTTTACTCTGGTAATCTCGTTCCAATCCAATCGGCAGAGACAAGACCTACCATTCGTTGAGTATACAAGAATACCACCACAAGCGGAAGCAGGTGGAGGCTGAGGTTAGGAGTATATTGGAGGGAGAGGAAGAGTATACAAGAATACCACCACAAGTGGAAGCAGAAGCAGATGGAGGCTGGGGTGAGGAGATAATTAGAGGGAGAGGAAGAGCAGAGAGAAGAGAGAATGCAGGGAGTTCGAAGGTTATTTTAGCCTTAACGGATTATTGTAAGGCCATTTTAGTATTTTCTTAGGTTAATCTAAAGTGTAAACATTTAATTGCCGAACAGCTTTTCTAATTTATCTTGGTTTTATGACTAGGCTACCAAACACATAGATATACAAATTATCTCGATTTCTCAACCTGCTTAATCCTAACTACTCCATCAAACGCACCCATAAGTAATTAAAAATGCACCCTAACTACTCTACCAAACATGCCCTTAAGTAATAAAAAATGCACAATTATGACAAGAATAACATCCATGTAGATTTACCTGTACTTTGCATAATCAGCCTCTAGAAAGCCCACCAAAATTGGTATACCACGACATGCAATAAACATTTGCAATGTTAGGGAGCTGAAATACAAAAGATTAAATATCACACATCGAAGCAGAAGAATATAGATCAAGAGAATAATACTCAGGAGATAACATTTAACCTTGATTGGCAAAGTTGTTGGAAAAAAAATGCTGCTTCCATGCGCACCTCCCGTGGACGATCATGTACAGCAAAGCTCATCACAATGGGAATCTGGAACATTTTTTTATATACGTACATTACTCATCACAGAGTCTGTACCAGCAATACCCAAAAATAAAAGCTCTATAACAGACGTTATTTATGTGATTCTCCTATCTTTAGAAGGGGACCAAGCAAGTTACAAGTTGGAAGAAATTTTGTGATCATTTATGATCACAAAATTTGATAAAGAGATCTTTTATGATCCAAAACTCTCATCCAGAGTATGCCATCACCCACCAGAGATCAAGTGATTTCTATAAATACCATAACCAGTCCTATAAGTAGGCAACTTGACGAAAATAACAGCGAGGTTTTGGTAATATGATCATACTTACAATCAGAACGCAAATAAGAGAAAAATAAATTTTTTTGAACTTCTAACTTTCATATCCAGAAAGACCATATCTAAAAGTCAATTCTTCTTGTGTGTATAGTTGTTTATCTGCAGGAAGGAGGTCAGAATCCTAATATAATCAGAATACTAACCAGTTATCCTAAGTAACTCAAAAGTTTACAGTCACAGAGTGAGGCCACCTTACATGGATAACCATCAAGAAATGAGTAGGTATTTAACTTTAAATCAGAAGTTTGTAACAAAATATAATGCTTTATGCACCTTTATTGACCTTCATCATAGTTCAAGTGAACCTAAACACCACATATTCCTCGGATTACATTTTTTAACATTTTCAAACTTTGACCCTCACAAACCAAAAGAGAGAATTAATTAGATTTGCAGAACACTTACAAGACCCACAAGACAAGCATTCTCCTGAAACTCAGTATTATCTTTAATTATTTGATTCAGAACTTGTAGAACTGAGCATATAACCTGAAATGGAAGAACTGATCAGCAACACAAGAAGGTACAACAGCACGTGCATATAAAGCAACAAGGTAACAGACTAATGAACTTCAGGCAAGTTACATACGCGAGTTCTTGGAACCTCAAGCAGTTCCATTAGAGGGAGCAAACCATGTTGTGTAATGAAAACAATCTTCTGCTCTGGTCGCTGATGAAAGAAAGTGGTCAACTTCTGACAAGAAGATACTATCACATCTTCTGGTTCATCTGGCCTCAACAAGGACACCAATTTGCTGAATTCAACAGCCTGTGAAAGAGAAACAACATGAGAGTTAAGAAACTGCATCCATTTCTGCAAGAGAGAACAGAATCACAACAAAAATTGAAAAACATATGAAATTTGGCCACAGCACAACTAGGATCAGGATACAAAAAACTAATTCCATATCTAACAAGTAGATCATTGAACAAGATAACCCATATTAAGTTCTCAAGAGATACATTATGCCTATAGTCCAAGACAGGACAACCTTGTAGCAAGTTTTAACACAATGTTGGCATTTAACTTGGATAAGAAGAGAGCATACAGAATACACAATGAAAGCAATTCAGCAGGAGAATAAATATACCTGAAGGTGAAAAAGATTTTCTGCAGGCAATTTATCTTCAAATACCTGACAAGCATGTTAAGCATAAGATAAAAGCCTAGGGGGAATTTAGATAAGAAAGTAAATTCCATTTTATATAGTCAATCTTACCAGAGAATCAATATCAATTACATCTTCCTTCAAAACACCCATCATTAAGCGAAGGAGGTCGCCACTAGCCTGAACAGATTCATTCTCCATTTGTTTCTGAGCAATTGTAGCCCTTAACTTTGTTGCCAAGTCATTCTTTCCACCATCAGATACTACATTTCCTTGAATTACATTTGAAGATGATGCAGAGGTAGAGGCTTCAGCTACCCGGTCCTCCAAATTATCCAATGGATGAAACAAATCTTCCAAAGAAGCATCACCCGGGGAGTCACTGAATTTACTAAGTTCATTACCTCCTGAAGTCATTGGTTCCTTCACGGTCTACACAGGTGGGAACCAGAATAAATTAGAGCCATTATATCAGTAGAAATACTATATGTAGCACATAAATGCCTAAAGCCTCGTTAAATTTCCATTGCTGACAAAAATATAACCCTATTAAGGGAATGAAGAAGCAAACAATTGATTCAAACAGCACTCCTAGGAAAAACTAAATTAACAGGAAATAATACAAGAATGTATCACATTTTAGCACAGCCATTATCCTTCAAGTCTGCACTGCCAGTCTGCCATGAGTATGCTGCATAACCAATTAACCATACACTCATTCAACAAATACAGATTCAAGGTGCTACAATCATTCAATACCCCAATTCTGCTTACAGATTCGAGGTGTTACAAGCTATTCACAACCCATTTCTGCTACTTTCTCTAATATAGTACTTAATTTTATTCCGACCTAGAAGAATATTCATTTTCAAGTAGTTGTAGCTAAGGGATTAAGTGGTCTCAAATTCCCAGACAGTAAATTACTCCATACCAAGCAGACAAATACAACAGTGTTTAGTCTCATGTGCTGCACATAAGTAATTTACGGGGCACTCAAAAGGGAAGCAAATACAATGACCTCTGAATCTTCAAAGTTACAACTACAAATATGAGAGTACTGAAAGCTTAGAAATTTACAAAAATTCCACCCACACAACTATCCCTATTCCACATAACCCTGCGCCAAGATATCACTTTCAGCCAAAAAAAAATGTGCTTAATCAAAGCCGCAAAGGATCTGAATGGTCAAATTTACCTTCCTCGGGCTAGATTCTTGGTTCTTTTGACCAAAATTAAACTTCCCATGAATGATACCAACTGCACTTCCTTTTTTTTCAACTTTTTTGGCCACGACAGTTCTCATCGTAGACTCAGCAGCTTCGACCTCACCATTCATCAGCACTTCACCCTGCTGATTAAGGTTAGGTCTCTGCTCTTTTTCAATCTCTGAGTCATGACTACCCAAAAGTTTGCTCGAGCTGGACTCGACGGGTGATTTCTCATGGATAACAAATGTTGGAACTTGATTTGAAACAGTATCTTCTTCAAGGTTGTTTGTTCTTTCCTCGGTAAGATTAGGTTTTGAGCTATCATCCTCGTAAGACTTGCTGACAGCTGAAGTCTCCGAGGGTGACATCTCTGTTTTATCCTGAAAGTAAAAACAGGATTTTAATACAAAAATATATCAGTTAAAGCATCATCTTCAGAACAAGCAAAACTAGGCAAATAGGAAAAAGTACTCAGGGTCAGAGATTCAACTAATAAGAGGAAAAATCAAGCCACATAACATGAAAATTTCAAACAATAATTACTTTACTTTCTCAGCGGAAGAGGCTTCAATATTATGCCCTTGTTCACTGCTACTTATACTAGCACCCCCAGCTCCAACTTCATCAATGTTCCTGCACATATTTCACCATTTATGCTTAAAATCTGCATCCTTTCAATTTCGACAGTCAAAAGATCTATACAGATTGAACAAAAGGAAAATAAGAACATGAAAAAGAAGGCATTGATGTACGTCAGTGAAGAATACCAATGTAAAGAAATGATGTGCTTCAACTGAACCACAAACTCATACATACATGCAGAGGAAGTAAGAGTGCAAGAGACAAGATTTCTCCCAAGTCCCAAGCACTATATTGTACCCCCTCGGTCCGCGATATAAAGTCCCATTTTGTGATTTTGGTACATCCGCTTAAAATTCCCATTTAGTTTTCATTTTGGGTAAATGGACCCCACAGTCCACTAAATTTCACACTCACATTCCATTATAAAACTAATAGTAGTATATAAAAGTGGGAGCTACAATCCACTAACTTTTTCCACTCGCTTTCTTTCACATTTCTTAAAACCCACACAAGCGGGGCTAACTATCGCGGACGAACGGAGTAGAACCTAAGTCCATAGATAAAACAATTAACAATAGCTTCATGCATTAGAAAATCAGGTCAATCCAATAAACCAAAATATCTCCCAACAAACTATATATACTAAGGTTGTAGTAATATGAACTATAAGGCCTTAAGGCCAACTTTCCGAGATTGTAGATCATGTGAAGCACTACAGTAGAAGAGAATCTATTCATACAAAGCAAAACAGCTTAAAATTCACCATAGCATATATTATTTCCCATACAGTGTTACACTTGATAGACATAGTATGGTGGGAACCCAACTAGGGATAGCTTAAACACACATCAACAACATTTTAGACAATATTCTGAGCATCAAAACTTAATAACCAAATTTATAGGAATCAATTACTGAATCCTCAAGACAACAAATATCCATAAAACTTCAAGTTGATAGACTAAATCTCAAGGATGGCCTAATGGAAGCAAGCATGCATTACCTATTGCATTTTTGTTGAGTTAACTCAATCAAAAAGGAGAAGACCTTTTTTTGAGTTTTCCTAAGTAAAAAATTTATCATATTGGTGCTTATCCTCAAGGACAAGAGAGAACTAATAGACTACCTCAAGGTTCCACTATGACGAAGAGTATTTTGTAGAGCACGCCTTGAGTTTTTAATCCAAGGGTGCGAAAGTAATGTTTTTGCATCTGGCCTCTGTCCAGCATCCTGAAATGTCAAATTAAATGTAGTCACTCCAATGGCACTAACATGTTGTTGTACCCTACATATTAACTTCTCTTCTTGCTAACAAAGCCATCAAAATCGGAAACACTTCTTGAATTAATCATTAATTGTGGCAAAATCCAGTATACCCCCCCCGCCCCAACAGTCCAACACACAAAATTTTTTGCAGAAAGTGGAGTGCAAAAAGTATAATGCAAAAAAGATGTGATCTAGGCCTTTAAGAGCTGATTCTTCACATGGAGACACAATAATCTATCTCTCCAGAGATCAATATAATCTTCAAAAGATAATACCCTGCATATGATTAGCTCGATATACACAACAAAGACTCTCGTTTGCCATTTCATATTTACTTCACAACAGGTTATACTTTGATGGAATCATGGAGACAGCAGCTATAAAGTTTTAAACAAGAAAAAATATATATGGAAATTCAGTAAAGTGATTAACAGGAAAAAAAAAGGACCAGTTTCTAATTCAAGATGGTAAGACTAAGAACTTTCCCGCAAGTAAACAATCAGATAAAGTCAAGGAAGGCCACATATTACATATATATAGTGATTTCCAGCTGACCTTTTTAAAGCATTGACGCAGGAAATCCGTAATAGCTGGAGATAGACTATTTGGAATTGGAGGATTTTCATCCTGAAACAATAAATGAAGTGCCAGCTTGAGTAAAGCAACAGTAACAGAGCAGATAAATGAGTCCATGTAAACAGTTTTCACCAGTACTAATTTGAATTTGATAGGGTTACTGCAAGTTAGAATGGGAAGGAGAATAGATAAAATAACTATGAACTGACCAGAAACCATGAACTTCAATTCAAAAGAATTTGGTAAGAACTTCTGCTACCTAACCTACCTGTACAATCCTAAAGAGGGCGGGCATTGGCTGTAGATCAAAGTATGGTGGAACACATGTAAGAAGTTCAATTACAGTGCAGCCTACACTCCAAATGTCAGACGCAGCACAAACTCCTGACATTTCAATGACCTGAAATTGGCAAAGAAGACGAAAGGTGTTCTTTATCATGCATCGAATTCCAGAAACTATGAAAATTTGCATAAAACATATACTACTTGTTTACAACAAAACCTCTGTTGTTCGTAATAGAAAGACATTAAGCATGTGAAGGTATTTATAAAGTAAAACCAAGAATTAACACCAAACAGAAACGACTGAAAACATTCATAAATTGCAAAGCTCACATCTTATTTTTCACACATATGTTCTTTTCCTAAATTAAGATGGGCTAAACCACAATTCTACAGTTATAATTCAGAAGCTTCCACAAGGGAGCACTGTGTTGCAAATCGTGTTCACCAGAGCAGGTCGAAGGCACAGGATGCCCTCACCTAGGACCGGGCTTTCCTGAGTCTCTTAAATTATTTCTGATTCAGACTTTATTATTGTCTGTCTACGGTTTTTGTCTTACAGGCTCTAATCAAGGGTTCTGTCTAGCAAATAAAAAAGGTTACTCCATTGCAGGAGAACCTGTCAGTTTTCTTGATCAGAACAGAGTGATTGGTGCTTGGGTAGAAAGGGTTCTCTTCTGAGTTCATTATTCTGCCTGTTAGTCTTATTATTAATCATCATTCTTCAAAGATTTTGAGCCATTACAGTTGGTTCTTTTTATCTCTAAAATACTGTCCATCCATCTCATCATGAACGGAAGAAATTAACGGATATGTCATCAAACAGGTAATCAGTTAAGAAAACTGTAGTTTCCGTCACAGCAATTGCAATTCCATCAATTTGTATTCATTAACATTGTAAAAATACAATCAATTTAACAACAGAGCAGTTCAAACCTTCCGGCTTCCACTAGCATTCATAAAGATAAAATTGATTTCTATGTTACATATAGGCTCAATTACTTTATCAGCTACTAAAATCATGGAACACGATAGACAGTACTATCAGACAGGCAAACACAGGTACAACTTCAATGCAATTTCACTGCAATACCATAATATGAACTCCAATCAACTGATAGTGCATTCAAATGAACCGATCTAAGCAGTTAATGCCTTCATAATACATAACCTTATTGAGCTACATGCATTAGTTTCAGTGTTGTTAGAAGGCACATCGGGTGATTAAGTAAAAATCCAGGGCACGGGATGACAAGACGCGACCCCCACAAATCTCGGCCTACTAACAGATGCGGGTTCTTCTTTTCATGATACTCACGAAGAATTTGAATTGAAAAAGAAAGAAGATTTAATTGAGAAGAAGAACAGAAGAAGGATTATATAATTTTCTTGAGAAGAGGAGAGGAGCTGAAACATTAATTATTTTGGAGGAATGTGAGAGTTATTATATTTGGCAATATTTTTGGTGATTCGAAGGGATTCTAATCAGATATGAAGGGAGAAGATCTGTCATGAGTTATTTTAGTAAAAAAAGATTTGAAGACTTTAGAATTTAGGGATTTGAAAAGTTACATCGCCCCAGCCACACCAAGGCTCGCCCAAGTCACCCCAGGCTCGCACTATGAATATCCCTCGCCCCAGACACCTCAGGGCGATTCCCCTGGAACCGGGCTTTTGATAACACTGATTAGTTTACTAACGAAAAGTTTCTCCTTACAAAAAATAATAGTTAGCTATGCTCTTCTAACATATTAAGACCCTAATAGTTAGGTAATGTGTTCTAGCATACCTAACATCCTAGTTTCTGTGTAAACTCAGACTTGCTTTATTTCTGTGGATTACTTGGGTTAGATTTCGCAACACGAATCTGTGGGCACTTACAATTAACTCACAAGCCTCCCATCATTTCTTTCCGTGTTTAGATTATTTTTCTACAAACCCCTTCCCTTACCCCTTCTACAATAAAACAGTTTATATGGTGGATTAGAATCATTAGATACCAAATGTGTATGTTGCTAAGCTTTCTTAACATAACATTAGTAGAAATTAGAAAGAAATACCAAATGCAGAGAATGAAACTTAACCTCAAATGCTAAGAAAGAGATTAATATACCTCAGGGGCCATCCAATAAGGTGTTCCAACAACAGAATGAGTATTAACATCTGCTTCAGTAAGTTTTGTAGCAACCCCAAAATCTGCAAGTTTGACAAGGCCCTGAAATTTCAAGTTAGATGAAAGGGATACTGGTTCAACAGGCTTTAATTTTAATGTCAAAATCTATTCCAATTGGGAGGGGGGGGGGGTTATACTGATACATTTGCATACAAGTATAAGCACATGTCAAAGCATACAAAGGCACAAGATTTAGAGGAAGCAAAAAATGTCATAATCAACGGCCATATATTTTTATCACTAAAAAATAAAAATCCCCAAACAACATGCAATAGTTAATCAAATTTTCAAAGCTTAGCTAATTTCCAAAGCAGCACACGGGAGAAAGCAGTTCAGTTAAACAAAAAATTTGAGCAAATTAAGTGACAAAAGTCACAAAAATTGAACAAGATTAAGTGTACCTCTTTTGTTGTCAGTATATTTGCCCCCTTGATATCACGATGAATCACACCTTGTTCATGCAGGTAAACCAATCCTTCTAACACCTGATTACAACATGCTAGTAGATATTTATGACCGAAACATAACAACAGAAACCAACTGATAAAGGATGAGGTTTGTTGGGAAACCTGGGCTATGTAAACAGCCACCAATGACTCTGGAAAAGGCCCCAAATTTGTTTGGCTTTATTATGTTTGCAAGAGATCCATTCTCCACATACCTTTTAGAAAAAAACAAAAACTAGCAGATTATGAAAATTTGTGGCCGTGAATAGGCAAGTAAGTTGCAGAAATATATGTCTGCGTCTGAACTTACTCAAGTATTATGTGAAGATGAGATTTCGTCTTCAAAGATCCCAGATATTTCACAATATTCTTGTGATTAAGATTCTGGAAGATAAAGCCAAAATCAAACAATATAAGCAGGAGACAATGGCACAGCATTTGATCAATTTTCAAATTTTTGTAGAATAAATAATGAAAAATCAAATTGTGAATGCGGGGAAACACATTCTAGCACCATCAATAGCGCCCTTTTTACCACTAAGGCTTTTGCCTCAGCCCCTATCAATCTAATTATCGGTATTTAGTTTTATAATTTAATATATCAATTTATTTTAAGAGACTACTGATATTAATTTGTAGTATTTCAGATTTAAATGTATAATTTCGCGAAACAATAAAAATATACTTATATCTAGACTGTATTCCAAAGATCCGAGTGCCTTTTATCTCTTTGTCTTCTCTATCTTCATATATAATTTTAAATGAGCTCTCAAGGTGGGTGTTTACATCCGAAAGCGGCTAAAGCAGTAGCAACACTTGTTAATTTAATATTTTTACATCAGAAAGCTGGAAAATTACATGATAATTGATTATTAATGCGCTACATTGCATAGTAACTGTAAGAAGTGAGTTCACATTCAGTTCCTAAGCATGAAGAGTAAAAGGCTGAAGAGGAAAGGAAGAAGCAAGAAAGGAACTAGCCGTTGGAGTTAGTTTGTTACTTATCTCTTAGTGGCAGTTACCACAATTGTATGAGCTTTAAGTAGCTCGGTTTCACTTGTATTCTAGAGTTAGGAATCAATCAATAAAAGAGAATCCCTTTTCTCCAAGAAATCATCTATCTCTTTTCTTCTTCAATTAGTGTGTCTTCTCTGTGTGTGTGAGTGTTCATACTGATTGTGTGTGAGTTACTCAAGAGTGTGTAAGTCTTGTGTGTTGTGTTAACAAGTGGAGCCGTCCAGTGGGAAACAAAGGCTGATTTACAGAAGTTCAGACCAGTCTCAGAGATGGCAGCAAGGCTAGATGCAGAGAAATTCTCAGGCAAAAATGATTATGGCCAAAATGATTATGGCCTGTGGAAAATGAAGATGAAGGCAGTCTTAATCCAACAAGGCTTGGCAGCAGTTCTTGCACCTGCAGTAGAGAAGGGAAAGGCTCCTGTTCTTGATGAAAAATCACAGGCCAAGTTTGATGAGATGCAGCTCAAAGCCCATTCTGCAGTCATCTTGTGCCTAGGTGATAAAGTCCTGAGGGATGTGCAAGAAGCCAAGACTGCAGTGGAGATCTTGGAGAAATTAGATGAAGTTTATTTGGCTAAGTCTCTAGCAAATAGACTTTACATGAAGAAGAGGCTATACTCCTACAGTTTTACTGCTGAAAGATCAGTAATAGAGTAGCTGGAGGAGTTTAATAAGATCATTGATGATCTTGGTTCTGTTGATGTCAAGATTTCAGATGAAGATAAGGTTATCTTGACACTCAATGCCTTGCCTAGCTCTGATGTGCAAGCTGCAGAGGCCTTAAATGTCAAGAAATTCAAAAAGCAAAAAATCAAGAAGAAATTTGAAGATTCTATAGCCTCCAGCTCTGATGCTCAGAAAGAAACCAGATCATGTCACTGGTGTAAACCAGGGCACTTAAAGAAGGATTATTTTGCATGGAAGAGGAAGCAAGCCTCTGAGGGAATAGGTCAAAATACTTCTGATTGTGTGGAGAGTGTAGATCCTCCAGCCCAACTTCTGAATGTAGTTGATAAAGGAGTCAGTCAGAGGTGGATTATGGACTCTGGGTGCAGTTTCCATATGTGCCCCAACAAGAGCTGGTTTCATGAGCTGCAAGAAACAGAGGGACTGTTCTTCTAGGCAACAATCATATCTACCAGTTCAGAGGGATAGGGAAGGTG
The DNA here is from genome assembly GCF_004379255.2 of Salvia splendens. Lineage (NCBI taxonomy): Eukaryota > Viridiplantae > Streptophyta > Magnoliopsida > Lamiales > Lamiaceae > Salvia > Salvia splendens. The sequence continues at coordinate 7,228,993 of NC_056042.1, forward strand.
AAGTTGTGCCTACAAGATGGTTCTATAAAAATTCTTACTGGAGTTGGAGTGAGATTTATTCATGAAGTAAAAAGGAATTTAATCTTGTTAGGAATGCTGGAGCAGAAAGGCTTCAACATATTACTGAATCAGGGAAAGATGTTTGTGAGGTCTGGAAATCAGGTGGTGATGGAGGCTGACAGAGAGCATATCCTTTATTATCTCACTGTTAAAGCTGTTGATGGTGAAAGCAATGCTGTGTCAGATGATAGCTTGAGGCTGTGGCACATGAGATTGGGCCATCCAACTAAAGAAAGGCCTAATTCTTGGAGATAACTGCAACAAGATGGATTGGATCCATGTGAGCAGTGCATACTTGGAAAGGCAAAGAAGGCTCCCTATCCTACAGGTATTCATTCTTCTACAACACCTCTTAACTACATACACAGTGATCTATGGGGTCCTCCTGTTAATTCTGTTGGTGGAGGAAGATACTAGAAAATGGTGGGTTTATATTCTGAGAGATAAATCAGAGACATTTACAAAGTTCAAAATGTGGTGCAAAGAGGTGGTGTTAGAAAAAGGAAGGAGTGTGAAATGCCTTAGGACTGACAATGGCCTAGAATATCTTTCTACTGAGTTTGATCTATTTTGCAAAGAGAAGGGAATGAAGAGGCATAGGACAGTCCCTTGCAACCCCCAACAAAATGGGGTTGCTGAGAGGATGAATAGAACAATACTTGAGAGGGTAAGGTGCCTGCTTCTTGGCTCTGGATTGAGCAACAAGTTCTGGGGTGAGGCAATGTATACAACTGCCTATCTCATTAACAAAAGCCCTGCTACAGCCTTAAAGTCTGACCAGATTACATGTGGTATGGAGCTCACAGTGACTACTCAAAGTACAAGGTGTTTGGGTGTGCAGCCTATGCTCATGCTAGGCAAAGTAAGCTTAAAGCTAGGGCTCTAAAGTGTATCATGTTGGGCTATCAGAAAGGTGTTAAGGGCTCTGGTGTATTGAGCCTGGAAACAGAAAGTAATCATCAATAATCATCAGTAGGGATGTGGTGTTTATTGAGAATCAAATGCCTTACTTGAAAGAAAGTAAGAACTCTGATGAAGCTGACATGATGAAGCTGCCAGTGACTTCTTCAAGGTGGAGTCTGTGGGACTGAGCCAAGGTGCAGGTGGAGTTAGTGACTCAGAGAGTGAGTCTAAGCTAGAGAATGATGGTGCTTCAAATCAAGGTGGAGGCAGTACTGAGACTACAGCTACAGATATCAGATTTCCCAACACTATCAACAACAGAAGCAGAATATATGGCTCTCACAGCAGTTGTGCAAGAGAGCTTCTGGATTCAGGGTGTGATATCAGATTTTGGTTTTGATTAGAGAACTATGGTGGTGCATTGTGATAGCAGTTCAGCTATATGCTTGGCTAAGCATCAGTATTTTCATGAAAGGAGCAAGCATATAGACATCAGGCTACATTTCATTAGAGATGAGATTGAAAGAGGAAGAGTGAAGGTGGTCAAGATTGTCACTTTGCACAATCTAGCTGATATGCTCACCAAGTCTCTGGGAAGAGACAAGTTTGATCATTGCAATGAATTAATCAAGGTGTGCTGCAAGAACTGAAGTGTGTACTTTTCAGGTGGAGAATTGTAAGAAGTGAGTTCACATTCAGTTCCTAAGCATGAAGAGTAAAAGGCTGAAGAGGAAAGGAAGAAGCAAGAAAAGAACTAGCCGTTGGAGTTAGTTCGTTTGTTAGGAAAGAGCCGTTGGAAGCTCTTGTTTCTTGATTCTTGATACCATTCTGTTAGTGGCAGTTACCACAATTGTATGAGCTTTAAGTAGCTCGGTTTCACTTGTATTCTAGAGTTAGGAATCAATCAATAAAAGAGAATCCTTTTTCTCCAAAAAATCATCTATCTCTCTTCTTCTTCAATTAGTGTGTGTTCTCTGTGTGTGTGAGTGTTCATAATGATTGTGTGTGAGTTACTCAAGAGTGTGTAAGTCTTGTGTGTTGTGTTAACAGTAACCATATCATTAACTAGGTGCCACGTCAGAAAGTTCAAGTTTGCAAGCATAAATTCTGAAGAATCATATCTGTCAGGGGTAACCATAAAAGCAAACAAACATTAGAGCCAGTCGTTTCTAAGCAAACGGCCCAAAAACTATGCATTCTGGATAGGACCAGAAACACGCAAGCTAAAAGCACCAATCGCCACCATGCACACATTAAACAGAAGTTAATTGATGCGACTAAATACACTTTATTTTAGCAGGGAATTTAAAAACGGAAGACGATTATGCGGATTAAGTTTACCTTAAGCAGATCGATCTCTTGCTGTCATTTGTGTACCATCACACGAAGAATGAAGTCATGCAATGGAAAAGAAAATCAGCAAAGAGTCCGAATTCATGGAAGTCACAAGCAAAGGATTGAAAAAACACCAAGTTTAGTCACATTAACTAAATAATTTGAGCATTTCAGAAGGAGAATTCAGACCATGATGATGTTGAGATCCTCCTGAGCAATGTTCTCGAGGGAAACTTGCTTGATTGCAACAAAATCTCCATTCTCCAAATCCAAACCCTTGTAGACTCTTCCATAAGCCCCTTTCCCAATCTCATCTCCAAGCATCTACAATTAAAATTAATCCAGCAAAAAATATCTATAATTTACCTAGAAGAAAATAGCATAAAATCACAAAATTGAGCTCAAGAGTGATTGTAACAGCTTACATATTTATTATCAAGAGTTTTTAATCCAGAAAAAATATCTATAATTTACCTAGAAGAAAAGAGCATAAAATCACAAAAATTGAGCTCAAGAGAGATTGTAACAGCTTACATATTTGTTATCAAGAGTTTTTGATTTGTGGAAGGCGGAAGAAGTCATTTGGCGCGCCATCTCCGGGAGTTCTAACTACAATGGAACCCTAATTCGCGGAAAATTCTGCTTTCATTTGATAATCATAACAATGTGAATATAATTCTAGGTGTTGGATTCGGAAAAGCAGCCCACGACGAATTGATGAGAAAACAGACGACAGCAGAGTGATTATCATGAGATTCTCGGCTGTTCAGATCAGCGGCGAAGGACGTAGGAGAAGATCTAATTTTCACATTTCAATAAAAGAAAGGGTAAATTTCTCAATTAGCAAAAGTTTGCTGAGGCCAGCCTGGCAAACACTCATACTCAATTTGCTCAAATACGAGTAATCTCCTAATTTTTCCGTTACTGCACCGACCTATACAAATGGAGAAAAAAGTTCCCTCCAAAATTCGGACCAAGATTCAGTAATTGTACCATGGGATTACGGATTAACCATACGGGGGACTTCATCTCCTCGTTTCTACTATATACGGGAAAGCTGAAAATTGGTATTAATTCGATTTGAATGGTATAATAGGAATTTAAATAAAATATGTTTTGTTTTGTTGATGGATTAGTCCATCTTAACTATTTTGTAAAGATAAATATTTTTTATTATATGAATTAGCTTGCAGAGTGTTTGGCATAACTTGATAAAATTTTTGAAATTGGAATGTGTCATTGATATCGTGACGATTCAGTAGTATTCCACGTCCTTCCTCTTTGAGATACCACAACTAAGTTAAGTCATTTTATTTTCAAAAAAAAAAACAAAACATTAAATCACTAATACTTTATTCAACCATCTACTTTACTCTCCCTTTATATTTCCTATTTTATTCATCTCTCTTACTTTTCAACACAATTTCTTAATCTCCGTGCCAAAAAATTTTGTCTCAGCTTAGTTTTCCTATAAGCGTTGTTACCTTTTAAATATTTATATATTACATTTATGTCGGCTCATTTCTTTTCCTATCTATTTCACCTGGTTTCTCTACCACATTCATTCGCCCATCATATACAACAATTATTTTAATTTCGATCATCAATTCTAAACCTCCAACAATGAAAAATTGGCAAAGGAAACCGATTCTTACACAAATTCGCAACGATCGAATATTTATTAGTTAGACCTTTAATTGAAAATCCTTATTTGATGATTGTTGAACAATGGAAACGACGACAACGACCTGCGGCAGAGAACGAAACCGAGTATAAGTAAGTCGAGGTAAGTTGGAAAGCACAAACATCTATGCTGGTTATATATTTTCCCATCAATCAAGATTGGAGAGAAAGAGGCACGACTGAACAGAGGAATATAAGTGGCAGCACAACTATAAATGAACGAACATGGGCAGCAACGGCAACAACAAAGAACATGAACAACAGTGAGAATGAGTGGGAAGAGACAAAATATACATATATATTTGTTTATGAATAAATATGTTTCTATGTAAATTGATTTTAATATTCTACTAATATATTACTACTAAGAATAAAAAATATAGAAAAGTCTACTGCCAATGGTAAGTTATTTTATGTACAAATTATCGTATGACTAATTATAAACATGAACATTATACATGCCAATTACATCTCCAACTTTGCCATATTGCATATTCATCAAATCTATATGAGTTCGTGCCTCTTCTTCAATTCCAAAAGCTTGTTCCACCTTCGATCGATCGAAGGTGCATTCATTGCACCTATATCTGATATGGTATTTCATGATGTCATATTATTAATATCAATCTGGATATATGAAATTAACCTTAAAAGCATTACTTTGCTAGCTAGCAATTTTTAGGGGATATAAACTACAAAGTGTGATTCTGAAAAGTACTTACGGTGTAATTTGGGTTCGGCTTTCTCGCAAGTTTCCGAGCAAGTTTCCTGTAAAAATAGAACATATTGTCCAAGTTACATTCACTTCAAACAAAAATCGTTGTACAAATTATTACTACTAGTTTGTCGACATCATATATACAAGAATTAAATTCTATGTTACTCTTTGTATTTAGCTTTATAAATTACTTTAACTGAAGTGGCAAGTCGAACTGTGTCTTGTATTAAAGAATCCAGATCAGCTTCATATCCGGGTCTCACATAAATAACCTGTAAATACAATCGAAATGCATTTATTTATTCACATATATACATAGTCCACAGGATTGAAACTGGTTTTATATGTTAAACACAAAACCAGAACATGGAGTTCATTATAAGATAACACGAAGATCATTATTAGTGTGTTTTAGTTCATTATAAAAAAAATTGAATTTTTAAAACACGGAGGTCATTTGCGTATTTTAAAAATATGAATTTTCTATAATGAACTACTGAGAATAAAACTAATAATGAACTTCATTTTATCTTATAATAATAAAATCCGTATTTTGGTTCGGCCTTTTGCATTTAAAATTAGTTTGGTATTGATAGCAAATATTATATAGGAGTACTACTAGTACTAAATAAGTAATGGAAAACTTACGGAAGGATCATCTCCGCCAATATCAGGAAGTTGATTAGACGAGTCCCTAATTGTTCTCGTTGATGGAAGAATCCACACTTTAAATGTGGCGTTAATCTGTCATCCATTATAATTAACACTTAACAATCGAAATCTTTCAAGTGTGTGAATGTGTGTGTGAATGTGTGTGAGAGAAAGAGATGATACATCTCTGAGGTATGGAGAGCAGCAATTGCAACATTTTCTGGTGAATGATGTGGTGATCATTCCTTCCACTGATAGCCCAAAACCAGCATGCTATGCCACAATAATCACATAAAAAATCTTGTCATTTCCATTAAATATTATGCAACATGATTAATTAATCCGATTCAATACGTATGCATTACCTTTTGAACGGAAAGGTTTATGGAAACATTAGTATCTTTGTGGACAACATCATCATCTGAAAGATCAAGCAGTTGTAAGTCTCGCAGGGAAAATAAATACTCTGAATTCCAATTTCCATGCCATTTTGCTTCCGCCGTTGATATCGCGATTAAACGAGGCTTACTCTTCTTCTTCTGCACATTTACATTTACAAACAGCTAATTCGGAGCAGTATATGTGAATTATTAACGAAGAAGATGCAGATGCAGATGCAGATGCAGATTTGGGGAATTATAAATGCGAGAAAAGGAATTAATTAATCATATTCATACCGTTGGAAATTCATTTCTTCTGGCGGAATTGGTAGAAGCTCTTGAGGCGGAGATGAGTTTGGGATTATCAGATGAAAATCTGTTGATTATGTTTGGTGAAAATGAAGAAATCCAACTACAACCATCTCAACTCTCTTTCTCTCTCTAACAACCCAACTTTCATAACCTTATCTTCCTGCAGCCTCGGTGGCACTAAAGCCTCCATTTATATGGAATACTGCTTAATGAAGTTTATAAATATAGTTTGGGAGTATAAATTTTAAGTGAGAAACACCCTCTACTTTGGGAAAAAAATACTACTGGTATGATATTTTCCATGACTCCGTAAAATCGTAGTACTAAATTTTAGTGTGATATTTCTACTACAAGCTAAGTCTTTCTAGTCATGCTCCAAATCAACATGCCATAATGTGTGTAACATAGACTTAAACGTAGCATAAAATTGGAAAAAAAATTCTCAATTTTCACAAACATTTTTTTACCCTCGTTAATCTTTTTGCAGCAAAAGCTACAAAGATGGTAGTATTTTCCTATTTTTGAGCGTATTATCTTTTTTTTGGTATTAAGGGCATCCACAATTATAATGGTATAGGAGCACCATTCCACTTTTTATCGCATCCCTTACTTAAGAGACAACACATGCAACCATGCATCCCTTACCATCTCTTGCCTTCACTATTTGTTTATTCATGGGTCCTACTATTTCATTTATACAATTTAAATGCAATCAATAAAAAAATATTTTGTTAATAAAACTTAATTAAAAAATTGAAAAGTACATTACAATTCCTAAAACTTAAAAAACTATAGTATAATTTAAAATTATAATTAAAATGTACTCTAAATGCAAATGAAATTTTTTAGAGGGAAAAATGAGTGATAAAAGTAGTTTTGTAGTGTGAAAAAATTAGTATGTTATGAATGAGATATTTATAGATGATTTTGGGATGAATTGAATAATAAAGAAAAAAATAGTAATAAAACAGTAATACTTGAAAAAGGGGAAATTTTATTAATTTTAATTTTTTCCCGCTTTAAAAAAAATTTAATTAAATGGCCGAACCGACGCCCACTCGCAGAGGCCAAGTGGGCGTCACCGGCTACTAGGGATGAATTGAATAATAAAGAAAAAAAATAGTAATAAAACAGTAATATTTGAAAAGGGGAAAATTTTATTAATTTTAATTTTTTCCCGCTTTAAAAAAAATAAAAATTTAATTAAATGGCCGAACCGACGCCTATTCGCAGAGGCAAGTGGGCATCACCGGCTACTAGGGAGCGCCATGTAACCTTAGCACACGTTCTGTAAATACGGTTTATTATGTTTATCATGTCTAAAACATCAATATCTATTCATTAATCTCGATCTGCTATCAAATTGTGAATTAAATTAATATTATTTCTAAAAATTCTTATTTAGAATCTTATTTATTATTCATAAAATAAATTCTAACTGACCAGTTTTACTAAATAAATTATTTTTTCAAACACTTATTAGAGATATTATCAAATCACACAGTCATACGATTCAGTGTAATAACAAAACTAGCATCATCTAGTCAATAATTACTATTATCCAAAATATCATGTTTATTGAATTGCGAAAACTCGTACATCTTTGATCAATAAAAGTAACGTATGATTAATTGACGTATGTCCAATGTTCGATACAAGGACTAATAAATGGAATACCACTACTAGAAAATTGGCTTATAATGACACTTAAAATTGCCACTAGAAAATTACTATGCTGACACTTCATCTATAATGGCACTTGATGAAGTGCAGCACCGGGTACCTGTAGTAAGAGGTAGTGTGTAGATAGTACATCTATGATGACACTTTTTATGTTAAAGTGCAGTAATAATATATTATAAAGTGCAGTGAAAAGCTAGTGTGTAGATAGTACATCTATGCTGTCACTTTTTATAAAGTGTTATAAAAAAAAGTGTAGTGAGAAGCAATTTTTCTAGTAGTGTACTAATCTTTAGTAGATGGAGATAAAAAAATTTAACTCAATTTAGATTATATCTGGTGTTGTACCCCACTAGTGCTAGTAATTTTTTAGATAAGAAACACTTTAAGATTAACACTGCAACCTTTAGCCAAAGCTATAACATTATCTATGCATTTCATGATTTCATTTCATGTGGCATCAACGCAAGTTACAATCTTTTCCGACTAATTTATCCCTTTCTCTAGGAGAAGTCCACCAATGGGGACAATCGAAGTGGCAAACCACGATACTCATAGGCTATATATGTCTTCTATGTTTCACAACTAGTCAACTACATCAAGGCAAGGGCAATTCTCCACACCACATAGGGCCCTCCTCTAGAGCAATATCCAAGTACGTGGAAGAAGCTTTGAGATCAAATGAAAAAGGAAATAGAGGCGTTGGCTCGGAATAGTACTTGGAAAAAGTGCCAATTGCTATAAGGAAAATACAATATAGGTGGGTCTTCACCGTAAAACAAATATCGAATGGATCTATTGAGAGTCATAATAACAGATTGGTAGTGAAAATACGTACACAATAAGAGAAATAATTTTGTTTACAATTTTATTAAACAAGTTATGTAGTTGATATAAACATTAATAATAATAAACACTACAAAAATATAATATAATGTTGATAAAATTTCATTTTAAAACTCTGCTATTTATTTAAAAAAATATTTTTTTGATTTTATTATTTCTTTAGCTACATTAAATCTCATCGTTGAATTCTTTAATTAAATATCGTTGTAAGAATTATGGAAATAATATCGTTGGATTTCCGACCATTGATAGAAATTATGAATTGATAGAAAAGAAGACATACATAGTAACTTGATTTGGTGCTGCGACGCATGGTTGTTTATTAATACTAATAGTTATTTTTGTCTGCTTTTTCAATATTGACTGCTCTTTCGACTTCTTTATTGTTTCTAACCTTATAAACCATGCATTGCATGTCTATCACTTATCTAAATGTTTCAATCTTATTATTTGCATATTTTAGACTCCCGAAACTGAAAAATACCCGTAACCGTTAAAAGTGGCTTGGGCTCTATATCAAAATCTCGATTTTGTCACTACATAATTCAACGTTCAACGTTCGATGTATTCGATAGTCTCAGTGGCAGATCCATGATTTGAAAACGGATGGGGCGGAATATATATTACTAGCTGATACGAACCCCACATCAGAGGCAGCCGCGGGAAGGCAAACACCGACGGCGACGCCGGCGACAGCAGTGGAACCAACGCCAAGCGCCGCACCGTCGGGGGAGAAAGACATGCACACGTCGATCGCGACGACCAAGGCGAAGAGGAACCGACGTCCGCCCGATTTGTTCGGGGATTACGTCCCGAAGTAATTAGGAGTATTAATTTCTTTTTTTTATCTTTTATTTTTGGTAATTAGTTATTTTTGTTAAATATTTATTTCGGGTTTTCTTTGTGGTTCTTTCCCGAGATGCGTTAGGATTAGAAGTCGAACCACCCTAGGGTCCTTAGTCTATAAATAGGGCTATGTTCATTAATTCATTCATCAATAAAATTTACATATAATTTTGCCCACAAAGAACGAGTTCTTCCTATAATCCTAGCTTGCCGCTGCCCGACGGAGAGCCTCCGCGCACAGCCGCCGCTAGCATCCCCGCCGATCCCTCTTCACGGGACGCCGGAAAAATCTGGGATCGCCGAGCCATCGAGCCGCCGATCATCGTTGAGGAGTGAGTCCTTAACATCTGGTGCTTTCATCCAGTACTCATGCCACGTTTTGAGAACAACAACTATAATCACAACAACGGCAAAGCCGTTTGGAACTCCGGCCGCCCCGACGCCTATCCGGCAACGCGATTCGGGGGGAGGCAGCCGCGAGCAAACCGCCGCGAGAATGGCGGGTTTCGGGGTCCACATGGGGACGACGGTGACGGCGAGAGTCGCCAACCAGAGGAGCCGAGAATGGAGGAAACCACCCCCGCAACCCTAGATCTTGTATTGGAAAGATTGGAGAGATTGGAGAGATTGGGTAAATTCGAGACGGAGAGAGAGGATCCAGCCCGTCGTGTCGACAATCTTGACCATTCTTGGTCACGGGAGACGGACCAACCTTCAGGTTTTGGAGTCGGAGGTGACTGGGGGTACGACGAGACGCGTCGCATAAGATCGGGCGATCGGGCCGCTGGCGGATGCAACCCTAATTGGGGTTTTTACGAGGGTCCGCAGGACGCTAGGGCACGACGCGATGCAATCGGTCGTAATGGGCCCGAATGGACAACACAAGGCAACCGCAATCCGAGGCAATCATCTGGGGGGTTCGATCATTCTTTTAGTCGACCGCCAACATGTTGGGACCCTCCACAGAGATATCAGGGGGGTGGCCAAGGTTTCGACAGGCAGCAAGGGGTAAGGATGGATCCCCCGCGATTCGACGGGTCAGATGCGACAAACTGGATTTCTAGAGTCCAATATTACTTCAATCACCTTATGATGCCCGAAGCCCAACGATTACATTATGCCGTGATGTTATTTGACCAGCCGGCGGCAGAATGGGTATTTAATTATTGTACAAACAATGAGTTCGTCACGTGGGACGACTTTCTGGAGGATGTTCGCCATCGCTTCGATAGAAGAAGCTCTCAGAATTATTTTGGTCTATTGGCAAAACTCACGCAAACAGGACCACTGTTGGAATATCACAATACGTTCGAAAAATACTTGAATCGGGTCCAAGGGGTCCCGGAATCAGAATTGTTCACTTTGTTTGTGGCGGGCCTCAAGCCGGACGTCCAGGAACGCGTGAGGCTGCACAGACCAGGGTCCCTATCAGCCGCAATGGCCTTGGTTTTGGAGTGGACAGATGTTCCGTATGAGCGCGGGCCTCAGCCGGCCCTTTCAGCGCCACAACGTCGGCCTTGGCAGAACCGTGAGGGCCGAGGCCAACCTATTACCTCGGTAGGCCCAACGTCAGGAGCGGGCTCGACCACGGCAGGCCAGACGGCGGGCCCAGTCAGCCGCGGTGGGGAAAGGCTGCGACCCGGCGCCATTCGGGTATCCCAGGCCGAAAAGACGGAGCGCGCCCGTTTGGGTTTGTGTTACTATTGCCCCGAAAAGTGGATCGTCGGACATGTGTGCAAACAAAGACTACTATGCTACGCCGAGGACGAGGCAGAGGAGGATGAGGAGGCGGATGGCTTATCGGGAGAGGAGACGGTACCAACAGACGTGTCACATGTTCACGCAATGGATGGGGGTCGTCGATCGCGACCGATTAAGGTCGTGGGGGTTATACACGATCGTGAGGTGTGTGTATTAATTGACACAGGGAGCGACCGGGATTTTCTCCACCCGAAGGTTGCAGAATCATTGCACTTGCCGCTGTCGCCTATTCGACCATTCAAGGTGATTGTGGGTAACGGGGCGGCCCTTCTTTGCACACACGTCTCCAGACAGACTAAATTGGAGGTGCAGGGCACGGTTTTTATGGTGGATCTCCATATTCTGCCTATTCACGGGCCAGATGTGATCCTAGGAATGGACTGGCTGGAATCGTTGGGGAAAGTGACCGCAGATTTTGCGGGAAAGACATTGGAATTCATGCACGGGGAGAACCGTATTAAGTTGACGGGGGTTACGCCACCCGCCCGCAAGATAGATGGCGCCTCACTGGCTGCTATGATGTCCCCTTCAGGAGGTTTGGAGGTATATGAGATCATGCTCTTGGATCCGGAACCAACCACTACCCCGCCCGAGAACCGAGAGGAATTCCCGGCGGATCTGGCGCCACCCATAGCTGCGGTTCTAGAGTCTTACAGGCCGGTTTTTAGCATGCCGGCCGGGATGCCACCATCGCGCCCTTATGATCACCGCATACATCTGCTGCCGGGCACAAAACCGATCAATGTCAGGCCTTACCGCTACCCCTATTTTCAAAAAAACGAGATAGAGCGCCAGGTCAAGGATATGTTGGATCAGGGGATTATTCAGAGAAGCAACAGTCCATTCTCTTCCCCAGTGCTACTGATCCGTAAGAAAGATGGATCTTTTCGCTTCTGCATTGATTATCGTGCGCTGAACACGGCCACTGTACCGGACCATTTTCCAATACCCACGGCGGATGAGCTGTTTGATGAATTGGGAAAGGCCAGGGTGTTTACGAAACTAGATTTGCGGTCAGGATACCATCAGATCAGGATGCAAGAGGACGATGTATTCAAAACGGCCTTTCGCACACATGACGGCCATTTCGAGTTCTTGGTAATGCCTTTTGGATTAACAAATGCCCCGTCGACCTTTCAGGCAGCAATGAACGCAATTTTCCAGCCGATGTTAAGAAGGTTCGTCATTGTTTTCTTCGATGACATACTGGTCTATAGTCCGACGCTGGAAGATCATGAGGAACATTTGGCCGCCGTATTGAGAGTTTTACAACAAAATAGTTTCTTCGTCAAATTGCCCAAGTGCTCCTTCTGCAGTCCCACCGTTGAATATCTAGGACACTTGATCAGTAACGGTTCTCTTATGGCCGACCCCAATAAAATTAGTGCGATGACAGCCTGGCCGAAGCCAAAGAATGTTAAGCAACTCCGGGGGTTCTTGGGGCTCACCGGGTATTACCGCCGTTTCGTGGCAGGATACGCACTGATTGCGTCACCATTGACCGATATGTTGAAAAAAGACGCATTTGTATGGACCCCGGAGGCGGACTCTAGTTTCTTGGATCTGAAGGGAGCCATGACAACAGCCCCGGTACTTCGTCTGCCTGATTTTGAGAAGACCTTCTGCATCGAGACGGACGCCTCGGATACGGGCATTGGCGCGGTATTACTACAGGAAACTCACCCGATTGCCTTCTTTAGCAAGAAACTTGGGCCTCGCCGCCGAGTCGCGTCTACTTATCACAAAGAATTATACGCGATTGTCGAGGCGGTACATAAATGGCGTCAGTATCTCCTGGGAAGGGAGTTCATTATTAGGAGTGATCAAAAGAGTTTAAAAGAACTACTCCAGCAGATAGTGCAGACGCCGGAGCAACAGCTATATGTGCGTAAGCTCATGGGGTATAAGTTCGTTATCGAGTATAAGAAGGGAATCACGAACCGCGCAGCCGACGCACTGTCACGGCGCGAGGCAGACGAGCCTTCCGACGGCACGCACGCAGTAGCGCCCCCGGACGCCGACAACGAGCCAGGAGCAGCGCGCAACGGCGAACTCCTTGCAGCCGCGGCACACCCTATTCCGCAGCTGCTAGAGTTACTTCGGCGGGAAACCGCGACGTCCCCAGAAATGCGTGAGATCGTGGGCGACATCAAGGAAGGTCGGGCCCCACCTCATTTGACCTTAGTAGACGGCCTGGTATACTACAACCGGCGCTTATTTGTGAGCTCACGGTCGTCAGCAAGGATGCCGATTCTGACGGAATATCATTGCTCGCAATCGGCGGGTCACCCAGGGTTCGAGCGTACGTTGCGCCGCGTGACTGCCGAATTTTACTGGCCCAACATGAAGAGAGAAGTTAAGAGGTTTGTGGAAGCATGCATCGTGTGCCAGACGACGAAATACTCGACCCAAAAGCCGGCCGGGTTGCTACAGCCCCTGCCAATTCCGTCCCAAGTATGGGAAGACGTCTCCATGGACTTTATTACAGGCTTACCTCATTCGCGGGGCTACACGGTAATAATGGTGGTTGTAGACCGCTTGTCAAAATACGCACATTTTGCTCCGTTGCCAACGAGGTTTGATGCTTTACGCGTGGCTCAACTGTTCATCAATACAGTCGTGCGCCACCACGGTTTTCCAAAGACCTTGGTCTCCGACAGGGATTCAGTTTTCTTAAACCTGTGTTGGAAGGAGTTAATGCGGCTTAGTGGCACGAAATTGAATTTCTCAACGGCGTACCACCCCCAGTCGGACGGTCAGACGGAAGTGCGAAATAGGGGATTGGAACAGTACTTGCGCGCGTTCACGGCCGATCGACCATCCAAATGGGCGAATTTCCTCCCGTGGGCTGAGCTTGCTCTCAATTGTTTTCATCATGCGGGCTTGGGAATGTCTCCCTATAAAGCGCTCTATGGACGGGAGCCGCCAAACTTGGTTTATGCGGCCCCTTCACGGGCAACGCCTCCAGAAGCGGCGGAGTTGATCCGCCAACGAGGGGAGCTGTTGGTGGAGTTACGGCGGAATTTAGAGCGCGCCCAGCAGCGTATGCGCGAGTCAGCCAACAAACACCGTCGCCATGTGGAATTCGAAGTGGGTGACTTGGTTCTTTTGAAACTCCAACCTTATAGGCAGCATTCGGTGGCTCGTCCTCAGTCAGCCAAACTAGCACGACGTTACTACGGGCCATTTGAGGTGTTGGAACGTGTTGGACCGGTCGCGTATCGCTTGCGGCTACCGGAAGGGAGTAGGATTCACAACGTCTTCCACGTAAGCCTCATTCGCGAATTCGTGGCAGACGGCACCGCCGGGTTAGTACTGCCGACGGAGTTCTGTGGGGACATGCCGGTGGTTTATCCGGTTCGGGTATTGGATAAACAGGTTTTATGGCACGACGATAGACCCGTGGAGCATGTGTTGGTTCGCTGGTCCGATGGCACCGATTCGCCTACGTGGGAGCCTCTTGAACTGGTGCAGCGGAAATTTCCAAATGTGCTCCTTGAGGACAAGGAGGTCGCTAAGGAGGGGGGAGTTGATACGAACCCCACATCAGAGGCAGCCGCGGGAAGGCAAACACCGACGGCGACGCCGGCGACAGCAGTGGAACCAACGCCAAGCGCCGCACCGTCGGGGGAGAAAGACATGCACACGTCGATCGCGACGACCAAGGCGAAGAGGAACCGACGTCCGCCCGATTTGTTCGGGGATTACGTCCCGAAGTAATTAGGAGTATTAATTTCTTTTTTTTATCTTTTATTTTTGGTAATTAGTTATTTTTGTTAAATATTTATTTCGGGTTTTCTTTGTGGTTCTTTCCCGAGATGCGTTAGGATTAGAAGTCGAACCACCCTAGGGTCCTTAGTCTATAAATAGGGCTATGTTCATTAATTCATTCATCAATAAAATTTACATATAATTTTGCCCACAAAGAACGAGTTCTTCCTATAATCCTAGCTTGCCGCTGCCCGACGGAGAGCCTCCGCGCACAGCCGCCGCTAGCATCCCCGCCGATCCCTCTTCACGGGACGCCGGAAAAATCTGGGATCGCCGAGCCATCGAGCCGCCGATCATCGTTGAGGAGTGAGTCCTTAACACTAGCTCATCGGAGGTAAATATAGGTAGCGGACGTGACATTTTTACGCCTAGATAAGGAGAAATTAGTCGCACGGAGTGGGCGGTAGGCGGTAGCGACACTTCTGTATAAAATCATGGTTTATCAAAGCTAGAAATATTTGAGGGCGAGGGCGAGGGCGACCATTTTATCATATAATTAGTGTTCATCACTAACTCAAAATCACACGCTTTAGTATGGAGCGAACCCCAGCAGCTTGTGCCATGGACTGGAGCATTCAGCTCCAAAAAGACCTTCGTTCAGATATACCAGGTAACTCCACCAACTTCACATACATTTATAAATTAATTCTCTGCAAAATTGATTCATTTCTTATGGTTTAGGAAAATCAATTGATGCCTTACAAGAAATCGGCAGGCGGCTTCAGCGGTGGAACAAGGATCCAAAGCTGACGTTTGCAGAGCACACGATGTTCGGCTTATTCCCGGAAGAGGATAAGCTGTTCCTCAATGCTATATTACTGTGTCTGGCCGATGCGTTTAGTTCAGGGGACAAACACACTAAAGAATGCGTAGTTAGAATTTTTATGAAAATTAAGAGGAGGGGAAATAGAGATGCTGAGGGCATTTTTAGCAAGGAAATGTTTGAGAATCAATTGGAGTTGTTGACCAGAGTGAAGGAAGTGTTTGATGAAGGGGATACTGAGGAAAGAGCACTCTCTTTGCGGCTGTTTGGTTGCTGGGCTTATTTCGCAAAGGATTGTCCGGATGTGCGGTATATTGTGCTGTCAAGTTTGGTTACTGGTGATGTGCTTGAGGTATGCTGATGAAGCATTATGTATTATCTGAGGGATTTTAGCTTTTATGCGAAGTAGTTACAATTTAGTTCTGTATGTAGGAACTTCTCATTTATTGATTTTGTTTGTAAAATGATTCCTTGTTTTTGTTGCTCATTTAATGTATAACTATCTGAGGTGGGTGCATATAGTGACTGATAATGTTACAAAAATTGTTCCAGATTATCTTAATTTTTTTTCTATAGTTTACAAAACTTTTTGCTGCTTTCTGCAGGTGAAGGCTGCTTATTTTGCTGCAGGCTGCTTGTCTGAGACGTCAGATGACTTTGCAGTTGTTTTCTTGGAGATGCTTAGGACAACAGTCTCGTCACAGGAGAGTTCAGAAGACATAAAGTTAGCTGCTGGACGTGCATTCGCCAAACTGTGGTGTTCGTTTTCAATTGCAGAGAATGCATACAAGGTTCAACATCTTCCCACCTCTATTAGATGCATTAGTTGATCTTTACGCTGTGACATGGATTTATTTTTCTCACATATCTAAGCATGTTGAGGACAACTTAAACATAAATTAACTAAGAAAGAAGTGTGAAATCCTATGTGGAGCTATCACTTTTCGTTTTACATGGGCATAACTACGTACAGTTTGTGCATGTTTTTGAGATATTATGTGTTTGTATTTAGAGCTCACTTTTATATTGCATTGCAAGTTTTCAACTTCTAAATATACTTCTTATAGTTAGGTTTGAAGCTTCTCATGGATTCTTCAGAAGATGACTTCTCAGCTACCATGCTAATCTCACTTTCCAAAATTGCTTCTCGTTGGATGCTTCTAGTTCCTACTCAGGTGCCTTTTCATATGACTTGGATGTATCTTATCAATCAATTGCCTATAGTTTTTTGAATATCTGGATGTCAATTTCTATTTTTTCTTCCTTTCACAGCCTATAAATGAATTCAAACTTGTCTTCAAGAAAAGAGACTAAGCTCAATGTACAGAAATGATTTATTGGCACAATTTATAATCTGTGGAGGGGTGGATAACTGGATATCAATATTCAATTATACTCAACCCAATGTACGGGCGGGATTTATTAAACTGGTTGTACAAATTTGATATACAATAACACTATTAGTCAGTAATCTTATTTGCTTCTATATATTAGTATCTTGCTTATTTGAGTTTGTAATTTCTTATTTCTTGTTGTAGTTTGAATTGCTTACACTGTTTCAAAGTGAAGATAGATCTTTGCGCATGCAAGTGACATCTTTGAGATGCTTCCGCCTTTTATTAGCAAGAGAAGTTTGTATTGTTCCTTCAAATGCAAGCACAGTCCATAGGGTATTCGGCATCCTACACAGATCTGAACTTCAACCGACACTGCAGCTTGAATCTCTAAGACTTTTATATAAGGTATTGTTTGCTGCATTACTAAAATATGGCCTCAGTATATTCATAGAGTCCCTCACATCATCATATTTTGCAGATCCTTCTGATCAATTTCTCCATTATTCCGTGCATGGAGATTCCTGAGCTTTTCCAGAAGCTGTTTGTGGTCGTTAAAAATATGCTAAAATCATCAGTGCAATCAAACAGAGTTTTCGCTGTTAATGTTCTAGCAGATCTTTCAGGAAAAGTTTTGGGAAGACAAGATATGTGGTCAGGTGGATCAGGTTGTACTCTGGCATCCCAGGTGATCTCTTTCATCCTAGATCAAGTCATATCTCTCGTGACACCATTAATTGGTAATAATATGGCTGACTTTGCTGTGGAGTTTGAGGTTAAAAGCTTGCTGAAAACTTTATTCTGATTGAGAAATGCCCAAAGCTTCATTGCCTAGTACTCAATAGTGCATGTTTATTTGTATGTAATTTGATGAAGATGATCGACAAAGAATCAGAGAAAACAGTCTTGTCAAATCCCCATATGACAGTGTATGTTAGCAATGGCAAAACACTGGTTGAATCAAATATCATTCTCACTATGTCAAAAATCATGGCTATTTGTTTGGAAAACCTTGAATATACAGGTACTGAAACAAGCCACAACTTGGATTTGGATGCATTGAAACTTCAAGTAGAAATTGTATGCCATTGTAGCTATATAGGTAGCTACACTAGGCTGATGAACTTTCTATTATTGCACTTACATTCTGCCTTTATCTGCATGAAGAATTTGACAGAGGACTTGTTGTCACCTTGTAAGAGCTCTAGTTTGTCCTGTGCTTCTTCCATTCTTGAGTTTGATAAATCTACCTTGGGTTGTGCAAATGAGATTTTAGAAGGAAATAATTACTGGTGTGCTTATAAGGCTGGAAAAAATGCTGCCTGTCAGGGTGCATGGTCCACTGCTGCTTTCATATTTGAGCAGCTTATGAAAGCAGTTAAATCTTCTTCCTGTTGCAGCTGGTTAAAATCTCTGTCTTGGTTCTCTACCTCAGAAAAACAGATTCAGCTGTTCTTTTTATCTGGCCAAGGCACATGTATCATCCCAGGTGGAAGTGGTTTACGTGAAATGGGTGTCAGTGCATTGAGGACCCAAAGTTACAAGTATAGGGAAATTCTTCTTAATGGTTATGATACAATTCTTTGTGCTGAAGAAATTCTTCGAGCCCCTGATATGGGCCATATATTCAGTTTCCAAAGATGGTTTTTGACCCTTAGAGCAAAGGTTTTGAAAAAAGTTGCTGATATGATGCAGTTACTTGATTCAGTTTCATCTATCCAGGGTGGCACTGGTATGGTAGAGTGTTAGATAGAGGTACTCTTCTTTTGCCCGAAACTTCTTTGAAACTTGGCTCCTTCATTAACTCTGTTATGGAGGCATCATGCCATATGAAGAAATTGGCTGAAGAATCTGATATGCTTTTGACATCTTTCATGGGTATGGACAGACAAAGTGTAATGAGTGTTTCTACACTTGCATTGAATTGCTCAGTTATGGCCTTTACTGCTGGTTTTGCTTTTCTAGTTCCAGACTGGTGTTCTTCGGAAATTTATAAAGTTTCTAAATCTAGATACCTAGATGAGACTTTGCATGCCTTGCTCATTGAAGATCTTCTTGGGCGATTTAAGCATATAGGTCGCAAGACTAGGGAAAATCTCCTATTCCTTCTGAAGCCCTTCCGCAACTGTAACAGGTGTTATTCATCAAGGTTTATTACTCAAACTTGTTCTTATGAGACAGTAATCTTACACAAACTTTGTGAATATTCTGTTCGGGAGGTTTTTAAATTGTTCAAGGAGGCAGCCAGGAGGGAACGAGATGCTGATGCGTTGCATCAAATTATTAGTAGGGGTTCAGAAGTGCTAAGGAATGTTATCTCAAATTTGATGTTAGTTCCTTTCCACACTCCTCATCACTTCTTTAAAGTGAGGTATGTATAATGGATCTTTTCTAATTGGCTCTCCAGATATTCTTTTTTCTAATATGATTTTGAGGATACATTCTTATTTTTATTATGAACTACTATTAATTTCGTAATAGGGATAATATCCATTTAAATCACGAAGTTTGGTCGAATTTGGGTCACTCTCATAACGTTTGAAAACATAATATTAAATCCCAAAGATACATGCTTTCTCAAATGTGTATACAAAACAATGCCTTTTAATAATGTTTGAAATGATGTTGTTTCATCAAAATAATTATTTTTTTCATTTCTTTTCATTTCCTTTATTTTCCTTTTTTAATTAGCAATGCTGTTTTGAGCATCACCAAAGATGTTTTGTACACGGATGGGACAATTGAGTACATTTGAAACTTCATAATTTATTCTGTTTTCCAACTGACCAGAATTTGGCCAACGTTTGTGATTTAAATGACTGTTATCCCTTCTTAAATAACATGTCTTTAAAGCCATCAAGCACCAGAAATACCAACTTATACATGCTAAAGATGACATGTTGGAAGTTGGGTAAGTAAATAATTGGCTTCAAATTCTTATCTTTTTATTAATTTCAGTCT
The DNA here is from genome assembly GCF_004379255.2 of Salvia splendens. NCBI lineage: Eukaryota > Viridiplantae > Streptophyta > Magnoliopsida > Lamiales > Lamiaceae > Salvia > Salvia splendens. The sequence goes on from NC_056042.1 coordinate 7,248,997, forward strand.
CTTATGGTAAGCATTTTCTATCTGTGATGGCTAATTATCGTCAAAATTGGGAGAATTTTGGAGCCTATGCATGATGAATATGCAATTTCCATCATTTTTCTTGATTAACCTTTTCACTAAGCTGCTTTGTTGATTTCTTGACCTCTTTAATTCTCAAATCTCAACCTTGGTGTGAATGACTTTCTTGATTTACCCTTATCTTTAGCATGTGTTGTCGACTCTTTTCTGGTTTCCTGGATTTGAAACTCTTTTGTTATGTTGAGGCTTGTGACAATATTGAAACACTCTTTCTGCATTCCAGTGACAGACTTGTGTATTTCACTTGGTATTTTACTATCTCATATTTTCTTAAATGAATGTTGATGCACCTTTCAGGTCTGCTATTTCCTCTGAGCTCTTTGTCATGAACGGAGACGGGCAAGTTTTAGATGGATCGTCCATTTTGTTAGGGTCCTCTCTTTCTCTGAATTTGAACTTTCAAATGAAAAACATGAAAACTGGTCTGCCAAGTCTATCAAACAAAGTGTACTGCATTCTTGGTTGTAAACCCCATTCTTTGGTAACAACTAATATTAGATATTCTGAATGGCAATCCCAACTGAGGAAGGAGGAAGATGAGATGGACAATACAATGGAGTTGAATAAGAAGCTGTTCAGATACGCCACTGGCTCTGTGGAGACCGAAGGGCACCACAGAAGACTGGACAATGATCGTTTTATGGTAACTGAATATGTGCGTTTTGAACTTAATGAGCGTGGCCAAGGTTTCTCTACTTGCTTTCTCGATATCTCTATTTTAACTGTAGGATCTTACAAAATCATGTGGCATAGTGGCTATGTTGATAGTGAAGGTTCTTACCGGAGCCTCCTTCCTGTGAATGCTGGCCCATCAATCATTTTTAAGGTTGTAACGACTGTGTAATGAGTGTTAGTAAAAGATGATGTTCGGTTCTTCACTTGTCTGCATTATGTCGAAAAGACATCATAGTATAGTTGTGTTTTGCACATATTTTGTTGCGAAACCACGTCGTTTGGATTGCATGGGGAAATTTTCATTTATGTATTAGTATAAAGTTATTTTTTGTTAGTCTAGGAATTACTTTGCTAAAACGAAGACAAAAACAAAAAGAGAACAAAATCTAAAAATTATGCCAAGTGCTGAACTGAGATCCACCAAGCAGAAGTGAGGACATAAATGGTACAGGCTTTAGTTATTGAACATCTACAATCTGAACTCCACTTAACTCTCCACACACCAAAATTCTACATTACAAAAGCATGCTACAAACACCATTAAATAAGAGAGACCTAAAGCGTCTTAAAAACCTTGTCAGCTGCAGCGATCGTCTGTTGAATATCCTCATGAGTATGCGCTAAGCTCGTAAAACCAGCCTCGAATTGGGAAGGTGCGAAATATACGCCTTCCTCCAGCATTGCTCGGTAGAACTTGCCAAATTTTGCAGTGTCGCTTTTCTTTGCATCCTCAAAATTGTAAACTGGGCCATCGGTGAAGAAGAAACCAAACATTCCATTTATATATCCGCCGCTTATTGCATGACCAGCTTTCTTCCCAGCATCCACAAAGCCTTGTACAAGCTCACCAGTGATCTTGTTCAAGTATTCGTACGTACCTGGTTGTTTTAGCCTCTTAAGCGTGTGAATCCCGGCAGTCATTGCCAATGGGTTTCCACTTAGTGTGCCAGCTTGGTACATCGGTCCAGCTGGAGCAACCAGCTCCATTATCTCCCTCCTTCCTCCGTATGCACCAACTGGCAGACCGCCACCAATAATCTTTCCAAGAGTTGTCAAATCAGGAGTCATTCCAAAATACTCCTGAGCACCGCCATAAGATAGACGGAAACCAGTCATAACTTCGTCAAAAATGAGCAGAGCACCGTTGTCCTTGGTAACCTTGCGGATGAAACTGAGGAACTCAGGTGTTGGTGGAATGAAACCAGCATTCCCTACTACAGGTTCAAGGATAATAGCTGCAATTTCTCCTTTGTTTGCCTCGAAAAGGCTTTCAACAGTAGAAATGTCGTTATAAGGGGATGTCAGTGTCGTATAGGTAGCTGCCTTGGGAACTCCAGGGGAATCTGGAAGCCCCAAAGTTGCAACTCCACTTCCAGCCTTGACAAGGAATGGATCAGCATGGCCGTGGTAACAGCCTTCAAACTTAATGATCTTTTCACGGCCAGTAAAAGCACGAGCCAATCGAAGAACACCCATGCAGGCTTCCGTGCCGGAGTTGACAAAGCGAACCATTTCAATACTTGGAACAGCCGAGATTACCATTTCTGCCAGAACATTTTCTAGAAGACAGGGTGCACCAAAGCTGGTTCCTTTCTTCATTGTTTCAGCCAAGGCAGCAAGTACCTTCAGGTTGTCAACATACAAGAACTTTTAGTTCAGAGCATTAAGGGGCAGACACATAAATAGTTAGTACTGCAATACACATGCACAAAGACAAAAATTATATCCAGACCATTTAACAAACACAAAATTCTAACTTTTCTGTGCCGAAAAAAGTTCCCTAAACCACCTTATCCACAACTTCTTTTCTCAAATCAAACATAGACATTATTTTGGGAGAGGTAGATTAATCACAACCACTATCTTTTGATGCACATCTTATGAGACCTTGAAATTAAGAGCACTCTTTCTGCAAATTAAGAGAAGGGAAACACTTTCTTCCATAGGAGATCGATTTATGTTTCAAACATATCATCCCAAATGTTCCATACATGTAAAAGTTCCGGCCAATATGATGTCAACTAGGCAAATATAGATGCAAGTGACGGACCTCATCATCCGCATGACCAATAATGGCTGGCCCCCATGATCCAACGTAGTCAATGTACTCATTTCCATCAATATCCCACATATGAGAGCCCTTGACAGAATCAATAATAATTGGTTGACCCCCAACTGATTTGAAAGCACGTACAGGAGAATTCACACCTCCAGGCATCAATTCCTGTCAACAATCAGAAAATGATAAAATTACAAAATTTTTCCATAAACCTCCAAGCCATGAAGATAGAAAATATCTCAAGAGAAATAACAAAATGCAAACTCCCTCTCTGATACACACATGTTCGGGGCACGAATGCAGATACATGAGCATATAGCACGAGTAATACTAATAAATTAAAGGTCCATAAGTATTTGTTGTCATCAAATTCAGCATACTTTTATCCACTGCTCCATAGTAATACCGGTGAAGAAAAATGGTGGTACTGTATCCTATACTACCAAACAACTATCTGATGATTCTGATCCTCATAGCCCTAGCATTATCATCAATAAAATCCATTCCAATACACAACACTTTGTTAACTTTCTTCCTTTCTTTGAGAAAACAGCCTTGTCTACTTTGTTGGATTAGGAAGGATTGCTAGAAAATTGTTCAACACGATTACTTTGAACAAATAAAATCATAAAATCCTCAAAGTAACAAGCTTTTGATTATTTTGGATCGTCGAGATTAATCCAAACAAATAAAATCATAAAATCCTCAAAGTAACAAGCTTTTTGGGCTCTAACCTATGATCATCCGACAGCCACATTACCCTCACACAGTAGTGAAAATTAAACCTCCTAGAACTACCGCAAATAGCATTATAAATTAGGAAATTCAACACTTTAAACTCTAAGGCACCAAAATGAAGGGTATTACGAATCCAGTCCAGCAACAAGGCGAAATTGCTAGCGCATCAGACTAGAGAATTAGTTAATCAATTGATGGTAATATTACCTTGGCAGCCTTGAAAGCCTCTTCGGATTTGGTGAGAGTGTAAGTTTTCTTCTCCTCCCCAACCAAAGTCATCCGAACAACGGAGGCAGAGCGCCTCCTGAAGCGGCGGTCGGAGACGACAGCTTGAGTCAATAATGAGGGAGAGGAGACAGCTAGACCGGTAATTGCAGCCGCCATTTTGGTGGAGGCGATGCTTGGTTGGTAGGAGAGGAGAGGGGGAGGAGAACGATTTATCTGCAGTTGTTGATGTATTGTCTTGTGCTGCAAGAAGATAAGCAATTCCGATAAAATTACTTCTGCATTCGTCGTTGCAAAAGATCGATTTTTTTTAATTCAATTTTCTAAAAAGAAAAAGATTGATTTTTTAAATTTGATTTTCCAAAAATACGACTGCTTTGATCAAGTCAAGATCGAATTTTATAATTCAATGCTCTCTAATTGGTTCGAATTCACTTATCTTCTAATCAAGATTCATAAACTTACATGATGCAGAATTCGCATCCAGTATTTCTGATTCAATGATCCAATCACTCCCTCCTCTCCATCTCATTTAAAATTACCACTTTCTTGAATAACATACTCTAATTTAGATGAAAATATTGAGTGTAGTAAAATACAAATATCAAATCTGGAAATCCAGCTCTAAAGCGTCTTCAATTTTGAGGCATCAATGAATTTGAGGCACCTACTTCGTTCTTGTGTAGCTTACAGATAGATAATACTCCCTCCGTCCCGGGCTACTCGGAGATTAAGGAATGAGTGTATAGGAAAGTCAAAAATGACGGCTGTAGGTGAAATTTTTTACTAAAAATGGAAAGAGTGCAAGTAACTAGTGCGGGACGGAGGGAGTAGTAATCACTGCTGTAGACAGTTCCTCAAACTTTTCAAAAAAATCAGTATTTTAATTTGAATATCTAAAAATTAAAAATTATGCTAACTATGGAAAATAGGATCCATAAGAAAAGAGAGATCCTCCCCCTCCATGTGAGGAGTAAGGTTGTCCAAGGTGGTATACACAGCTTGTGATGCAATATGTGATGTATCAAAGACAAGAAAGTGATGGAATTCCCCATCAGACTCAATCCAACTACATCCAGGAGCCTTCTCCACTCCACCTTCCTTCATCCTCCTCCTCCTCCTCCTCACACCACCTGCCCCTTCTCCATCACCACTTCTCCCATACAAATTCGCCAACGCATCATATCTCCCACCACGATACAGCTGCAGCTCAATCACCCGATCCCCGACATATCTCCCCATCTCCACATCCCCATGAATCACACACGCTCCGAGCAGAGCACCCCACACCTCCTCACTCTCCTCCGCCATCCCCTCCACCGTCTCCCTCAACCGCCCCGCCCGCCCAAGCATATCGACCATGCACCCGTAGTGATCAACACCAGGCCGCACCCCATAGTCGCGCTCCATCGCTTCAAACACCTCTCTCCCCTCCGACACAAGCCCCCCGTGAGAGCAAGCGCTCAGCACCGCGATAAATGTGACCTCGTTAGGTCTCACCCCGCTGCTTAACATCTCAGAGAAGAGACTCAGGGCGTCCATGGCGTCCCCGTTCATTGCCACCCCGTGTATCAAGGCCGTCCATGGCGTCCCCGTTCATTGCCACCCCGTGTATCAAGGCCGTCCATGGGTACACGTCCTTCACGCATGTCATCTCAAAGACACGAAACGCCTCCTCCACGCACCCGTACTTTGCGTACATGTCGATCAGAGCAGTCCCGAGCACTGAGGTTAGCTCCAGTTTCCGCGTGCCTATGTAGCTCTCGAGCCACATTCCCTTCTCCAATGAGCCCAGATGAGCAGAAGCTTTGAGCGCGGTTGCTAATGTAGCTTCGTTAGGTTCGACCTTTTCAAGCAGCATTGCATCGAAAAGAAGCAACACATCCTTAAATTTATTCAACTGCACGAAGCCAGCTAGCAAAGCATTCCAAGAAACAGAGTTTCTGTAAGGCATATCAAGAAAAGCTCTCATTGCACCGTCACAGCAACCGCATTTCAAATACATGTTAACACGAGCTGTGGAGACATAAACATCTCGCACCACTCTCCCCGATTCGACATAAAACCCGTGTATCCACCGCCCCAGCCAAACGCAGCACAATATTCCGGCTGCAGAAAAGGCACTGACAACTGCTACCTCATCCACCGCGACACCCGACGCTCTCATCTCTAGAAAGAGGTTCAGAGCTTCTCGAGCTCGACCAGTCCTAACATACCCATCCATCAACGCTGTGTAACCGACGACATCTCGCTGCGGCATTTCGTCGAACACTTTGCGAGCACTCTCGATGAACCCACATTTCGCAGAGACGCTTAGCAAAGTGTTGAGGAAGAAGTGATCAGAGGCGAAACCGAACTTGATCGAGTGCGCGAAGATCTGGAAAGGGATGTGGGTTTTGGACTTGAGGAGGAGAGGGAAGGTGTGCTTGTTGGGGGAGACGCCTTCGCGGTGCATCTTAGCGTAGATGAGAATGGCGGTGTTTGGGTCGGAGGTGAAGGCTCTGAAGAGGGCGTTGTAGGTGGAGACATCGGGGCGGCGAATCTGGTTGAGGATGGAGAGGACGTAGGCGCGGGGGAAGGAAGAGGATGGAGAGGACGTAAGCGCGGGGGGAGGAAGGGAGGGATATGCAGTGAAGGAGGAGAGGTGTGACGAGTGAAGAGTGGTCGGAGAAGCCGGAGACGATGAGGAGAGAGTGGATTTGCTGCAGTTTGAAGAATTCCGGCGAGGAATTGTTTCCTCTGGGAAGGAATTTCTGCGACAAGTAACGCACTGCAAAATTCAAATTCTTGAAATTGGGGGCAGCTGTTGTATTGTGGATACTGAATTGAAAGCAAAATAAAGTTGGAGGACTTAATTGCAAATTCAGAAAGTCGAAGCTTGAAAGATTAGTTATAACGGTAACTAACAGCTATTTCAGTTAGAATGAAGCCGAGCTGGATTAAAGGGTTTGAGCTGCGGTTTTCAAGAATAATAACAACTCAACAGTTTTCTTGTGAAAAGGTGCACTATCTTTGTGAAGTTTTGGTAGAGAGTTTCATAGTGTGACGAGAGTTCATAGATGAAAATGTATAGCTATCATTTCTAGAGTGTATTGGAGCGTTGAGTGATTGTAATTCCTTGTGATTTGAATAAAGTGCATCGTGATTCTCCCGTGGACGTAGGTTCGAAGAGCCGAACCACGTAACTCCCTGTGTCATCGTCTTCATCGCTAAGTTTCTGTTATTTCTTGAGTTTGCAACTTTTGGTTTGCGATTCTGGTTTCTCTGCGTTATTTGGTTGCATCTATTCGGTTTTAACAAATTGGCGCCGTCTGTGGGAAGGATCTTGCCCACAAGATGACAACCGCAAGGTTTGATATGGAGAAGTTTACAGGAAGGAATGATTTTGGGTTAAGGCGACTCAAAATGAAGGCGGTGTTAATGCAACAGGGCCTATGGGATGTTTTGAACGGGGAGGCTGATGCAGACGCGATTAAAGGCGATGCTAAGGCTCAAGATCTTCATGATAAGGCCTATAGCACTTTGATTCTCAGTTTAAGTGATAGGGTATTGAGGGAGGTCTCTAAGGAGGAGACCGCGGCTGGCGTTTGGAAGAGATTGCAGTCAATATACATGACTAAGTCTCTCACAAATAGACTCCTCCTCAAGCAGAAATTGTTCACTTTCAAGTTCTCTGAATCAAGGGGTATTGGGGAACAGCTTGAGGAATTCGCAAAGTATGTTGATGATCTTGAAAATGTAGAGGAAACCATTAAGGATGAGGACAAAGCGTTGATGTTGCTGAATTCTCTTCCTAAGAGTTTCGAACAATTCAAGGATGCAATATTACTCGGGAGAGATTCCAAAATCACTTATGAGGAAGTTCATTCCGCATTGAAGATGAAGGAAGTTCAGAGGGTGGCAGATAAAGCCATTGATCAGGCCAGCGAGAGCTTGAATGTCAAGTTTGATCCAAAGAAGAATGGGAAGAAGAAATCCCAGAAGAAATGGAAGCTTTGGAAGGAAAAACCTGCTGAAGAAAAGGAATCAAGAACCTGCTACTATTGCAAGAAACCTGGACACATTAAAAGAAACTGTTATTCTTTTAAGAAGAAGCAAGCTGAGGAGGATAAAGCTCCTGACACCGCAGACGTTACTCAAGAGGTGGAGGTTGCCCAGGTGATGAATGTTATGGAGGATGAGGCGCCTGATGTATGGGTGATGGACTCAGGCTGTAGTTTCCACATGACCTCCAAGAAAAGATGGCTCATGGACCTTCAAGACTCTACTGGTTCTGTTCTACTGGGAAATAACCAAGTGTGCCAAGTAAAGGGGATAGGAAGTGTCAGATTGTTGATGGAGGATGGGACTCAGAGGATCTTATCTGAAGTCAGGTACATTCCTTCTACCAAGAGAAATCTCATATCTCTAGGAATGCTAGAAAGAAAGGGATTCACATCAATTCTGGCTGATGGTCTCATCAAGGTTCTGAGAGGGGCTGATATTCTTATGGTTGCTGAGAGAGTCATCAATTTATACTATCTCAGGGCCAAGGCAATGGATGTAGATCAAGTGAATGCTGTAGTGAAATTGAGATTGATAAACTGGCACCACAGACTTGGCCATTTGGGGCTTGATGGATTGAAAGAATTGGCCAAGAGAAACCTGATTGCATTTGAAGGTGATGTAGCTAAGGATGGCATCAGATCCTGTGAAGAATGCATATTGGCTAAAAGCAAGAAATTGCCATATGCAATTGGGAAACACACATCAGCAAAGCCACTGGAATATGGGCATGCTGATATATGGGGACCATCTCCAGTCCAGAGTTTAGGTGGAGGCAGATACTTCTTGTCGATTATTGATGACTACTCAAGGAAAATTTAGCTATATGTGATGAAAGAAAAGTCAGATGCATTCATCAAATTTCAGGAATAGAGTGCAGAAGTTGAGACTGAGAAAGGTCATGCACTGAAATGTCTGAGAACAGACAATGGATTGGAGTTTCTATCTTCAAAGTTTGATGAATATTGCAAGATGAAGGGGATGAAGAGGCATAGAACCGTGCCACACAATCCCCAACAGAATGGAGTTGCAGAAAGAGCAAATAGAACCATCTTGGAGAGGATAAGATGTATGCTAATATCTTCTGGAATGCCAAAGCATTTTTGGGCAGAAGCTGCTTCAACTGCTGTAGCTCTGATAAACAAATGCCCATCATCTTCGATTGATAATGATACCCCAGATATAAGATGGTATGGTTCACCAGGTGACTACACCAAGTTGAGGAATTTTGGATGTAGAGCATATGCACATGCTAAAAGGACAAAGCTTGATCCAAGGGCCCTCAAATGTGTTATGCTAGGATATCAGAGGGGTGTGAAAGGTTACAGGATGTGGTGCACTGAAAAGGGCATGGGACAGGTGGTGATTAGCAGGGATGTGATATTCAAAGAGGATGAAATGCCATATCTGTCACAGAAGCCAGAGAGTACACAGATTGAGGTGGAGCTTTGTAACGCCCGACTTTCCCTTATTTCTTTAAGTTGCTTTTGGATTACTGTCGAATTTTTTTTTAGCCAACTATCGTTCCGTTTTATTTTGAGAGCCTATGGAATTTTTTTTTTTTAAGAAGCTGAAACATTAAAAAATTATTTTATTTCTCCTGCAGTCAAATTTGAGTCAAATAAATATCTCCCAATCCCATTATTATACGGTTTTCTCCATATCTCCTACTCTCCTTAAAAATCTCCAACAAAATACTTTGTTAACTCTATTTATACTTTTCCTCCCACAATCTCAACAACCTATCGTTCCTGCAGTTTTCTTCCCTTCCAACAAAGGTATAATCTTCCACTTCAATTCAGTGTATACAACTATCTGGATCTTAAACCCATAGCACCATATTTTTTTCTTGTCACAGTTGAGAGGAAAAAAAAATCGAGCAGCCTGTCTGTGAACCCAAATCCTCCCTGCAAATCTCAATTTGTTCTCCTCTTTCCAAAGGTATATCCATTTTTTTTTTGTGAATCTCCTGCATCCCATTCCATGACATAGCACTTTAGTTCACTGCCAAATCTGGATTTAACTAGGAATTTCTGAAACTTGACGAATGATGCATTGGTGCTAAAGTTACGATCTTGAATCTACCTGCAGTAATTTTTGGCCCTATGAACCACTTCTAAACTTAAAGAAAAGAAATTGTGAAAAACAGATTTGGAATCTTATAAAAAAAGGGGGGGGGGTTTAAAATGGGGAAAAGGGGATTGGACTTACCTGCTGTGCGAAGCGGGGCTGCTCGGCGATGAAGATGCGGTGACGGCAGTGATTTGCAGCAGCCCTGGACGGCGGCTGCTGGTGCAGATTTAAGAGAGGAGAGGAGGCATCACCATTTGGGTGTTTAGTCACAGTTTTGGAGAAGAATTTGAGAGAGAAAGAGGATGGAAGAAGAAGGCGTGTTAGTAATATTTGGGAGTATATGTGATGCCTTTTTATTTTCTTTGTTTTGGGCAATGTGGGAAGTAGACATGTGTGGGTAGAGAGTTTACGTGTGATGTTGAAAGTTTTTGCTCAATTCTTTTATTTGTTGTTTCTGTTTTCACGCGGTGTTGGATTAGGAGTATTTTTATTTATTTATGAAATTGTTTATTTAATTAGCTTGTTTGGTTCTTCTGTGATACAGAAATAGGCGTAGTTGTTGGGGTATACGTACTGCCTTTTTATTTTTTCTTTGTTTTGAGTTGCTGGGAAGCAGATAGGTGTGGGTAGGTAGTATTGACGTATGGTGTTTGGGAGTATTTTAAGATACAGACTCTTTTCATACTTTAGTTCGATTTAATAGGAATGACCTATTGAGTTGGGCAATTTAAATTTATGTGTGGTTGGAATTTACATAATTAGCTTATATCAGTTTAGTGATTATCAAAAGATTTCAAATGATGTCTGGGACTGTTGTATATAATTGATGAGTCTGATTTCTTAATTTTCAGAGTGACGTTGGAACAAGTTTGAGATATGAGGTTTTGCTAAGAAAAGAGAAAGGGATAAATTGAGCACACACTTAGGATGCATGCACTGTTAAATTTATTATTTTGCAGAGTCTAATTTTTGCATATCATGTTATTTTGAAAAGGGTGAATTTGTGCACGTTGTTTGCGGTGAGAACAGGAAGTGGTTTGAGGAGTTAAGCTTTCGAGGTGGGCTTTCTTTTTAAATAAGGGCAATGCCCTAAGTATATTTTTATGCAAAAATGATATGAATATTTGTCATGCCGTGTTTTGTTTTATCTATGGAACCTATCTGATGTGGCTTTTGCCATCAATGGATAATCGAATTCGGGTCTGTCTAGGGAGCGAGTCCCTATTCAGGCTAGTGTACACCTATGGAGATCGTGAGCCGTCTTTCGGGTCGGCCGGTCTAGTGACTTGGAATGTGGCCACGTTCCTTGTCATCAATGGATCAGATATGGTAGACATCTATGGGAAAATGGTTGATCAACCGAATTTTACGATGGAAATGATTTTAGTGTCTTGGGCGATTTCTAAAGTTAAAACCCCATGGTCACTCAATGGTGGCATGATAAATACTTTTATAAAATGTTTTCGGCATGAGTCCACTGAGTGCATCAAGTACTCAGCCCTGCCTTTCTTTTAAAAATTGCAGGTTGAGCGTGACGGGTGCGGTGGGTGTTGAGCAAGACCGTTGAAGAAATTAAGTGTTTAGAATGTGTCATGTCTTCACACGTGGCATATTCCTTCTCTCAAATGCTTCCGCTAAGTAGTTGTCCTTCTTTTGAGTTCTTGTATCACTAAGATAGTATTCATTTTTGAGTTGTTGATTGTTGAGATACTCTGATTTTATTCGAGCTATTCTCATTTGTTCGAGCTATGGTCGATTTGTGTTGTTTTCCCCTTCCTTCCCCGCTTCTTTAATCCTCCCCTAGTCGCGATCAACCGTGTTTTCTATCCTTAGAAAATGCGGGCGTGACAGAGTGGTATCAGAGCAATTTTTCTTTCCGCTCTGGACCCGAGAGTCTTTTTCTGACTTAGTCTAGACTTGTTTCTCTAGACTAAAATAATAATTATAATAATAATAATGATAATAATAAAAATAATAATGATAATAATAATTGTGCATTGAAGGCTCAACATCCCGCTTCGCCGCGCTCAATCAAGAAAGAGGTAATTTTTTTTTATGAAAAAAAAATCTTTATGAGAAAGTTTTCAGGAAATGAGATGAGAAGAGCTATGGTTATGAAAACAAAGTATGTTTTTACAATGGGATAGAGGAGCTATGGTATATATAGGTGTGTGTGTGTGTGTGTTTTGCGAGAAGATGAAAATCTACGGTGATAGAAAGATGTATGTTATGCAATGGGGTGATTTATCTTTTATGAAAAGAAAATTGATCAATGGAAATACTGTGTTTATGAATTGTTCGAAAATTTTTGAGTTTCGAGAAAAATAGTTTTAACTTTCTCGTTTGGAAAATTGAGCTATGGAAGTGTGATAATATTTATGTTATGAGGTGCAAAGTATGATGCGTTATTCTATGGAGTGTTTTATACGATGGATGAAAGTTGATGCGAAAGTATATTTTAGTTTTGAGTCAAAACTTTTACTTTAAAAGTGAGATGTGGAAATTTTAGGAAAGTGTGAAAGAGTTTGAAGAAAGCTTTTGTGTCAAAATTTTATGAATGCAAATGTGAGGTGCGAAAGTATTTAGCTATGAGATGTGAAAATGTTGTGTGTTTATCTTGTGGTATGAATGACGTTAATTGTGGTAGATGTTGAGATGAGAGATGATGAAGTATGTGGCGAACATAGAGTGCTTATGTTGTAGGCTAGATCGAATACACGCAAACCGTAGTTTTAAGTTGAGATAATCTATCACTTTCCCAAGTGACAAAAATGAACGACAATCTGAAAGTGTGGGGCGAATCCCTAATTTATCAAAAATACGAGGCAAGGAAAATCGAAGAATGAGAAGAGAAGTCAGTATTATGATGTATGAAAAGATATGAAAGTGGTGAAGTTGGAATATGAACAACCGTACTAACTCGTGTGCCTATGAAACAGAATGCCACCGAGACGTGGACGTGGAGATGGACGTGGACGTGGTCCACGAGTAGGGCGCAATGGGGAGGAACGGTCCGAGGAGAGTGTTGGAAATCAACCCCCGCCACCACCACCACCCCCACCTCCACCTCAAGAAAAAGGATACATCAAGACATTTTTGAAGCAAAACCCACCACAGTTTGATGGACTTGGAGAGCCACCAAAGGCAGAGGCCTGGATACGCGCCCTCGAGCGTATATTCGAGTTTATGGAGTGCACAGATAGGGAACGTCTCGCTTGTGTGACTTTTCAATTAACTGGGCCTGCCGATTTTTGGTGGGATACTAAGCGAAGGACAATGAACCCCGCACGCCGTGAGGCGCTGACATGGAATGAATTCAAGGAGGAGGTGTACAACAAGTACATTCCCATGAGCTACAGACGGGCAAAGATAGTTGAGTTCCACACCCTAAAACAAGGAAGCATGACGGTGACGGAGTACGACCGTGCTCTCTGTGAAATGACCCGATATGCGCCCGAGTTAGTAGACACATATGAGAAAATGGCTGAAAAATTTCGTTCTGGCCTTAGACACGAAATAAGAGTAGCCGTGGCCAGCCGTAGAGGAGTTACATACTCCGAGATTTTGAGTTGCGCTTTAGATGTGGAAGAGGCACTGCCTAAGGATGAGACGGTAGCGAATCCTACACCACCAACACCACAACAACAACATAACTCTCAAGACAAGAGGAAATGGGATGGGGATCAGGGTCCATATGAAAATAAGAGGCAACAACATATCCAGACTGCTCCCAATCAGAGGGGTAATTTCCGACCTAGGATTCCTCCATGCACTATATGCTTTAGGAACCACCGTGGAGAGTGTAGACTCAAGTTTGATGGATGCTACAACTGTGGTGGAAATGGCCATTTCTCTAGAGATTGCCCAAGTAAGAATGTTGGAGTAGGTGTAAGGCAAAACGACCAAGGACCACGCCCACAACTTCAAGCAATTCAAGCCGACCCAAGAGGAGACCCAGCTCCACCCCCAAACCAATAGTAACATTGTGGTTGCAAGGAATACTCTTGAGAATTTGAAGATAAGATGGAGAGTACTAGGAAACGTTTAGTTATATTTTTGCAAATTTCGGGACGAAATTTTTGTTAAGATGGGTAGATTGTAACGCCCGACTTTCCCTTATTTCTTTAAGTTGCTTTTGGATTACTGTCGAATTTTTTTTTAGCCAACTATCGTTCCGTTTTATTTTGAGAGCCTATGGAATTTTTTTTTAAGAAGCCGAAACATTAAAAAATTATTTTATTTCTCCTGCAGTCAAATTTGAGTCAAATAAATATCTCCCAATCCCATTACTATACGGTTTTCTCCATATCTCCTACTCTCCTTAAAAATCTCCAACAAAATACTTTGTTAACTCTATTTATACTTTTCCTCCCACAATCTCAACAACCTATCGTTCCTGCAGTTTTCTTCCCTTCCAACAAAGGTATAATCTTCCACTTCAATTCAGTGTATACAACTATCTGGATCTTAAACCCATAGCACCATATTTTTTTCTTGTCACAGTTGAGAGGAAAAAAAAATCGAGCAGCCTGTCTGTGAACCCAAATCCTCCCTGCAAATCTCAATTTGTTCTCCTCTTTCCAAAGGTATATCCATTTTTTTTTTGTGAATCTCCTGCATCCCATTCCATGACATAGCACTTTAGTTCACTGCCAAATCTGGATTTAACTAGGAATTTCTGAAACTTGACGAATGATGCATTGGTGCTAAAGTTACGATCTTGAATCTACCTGCAGTAATTTTTGGCCCTATGAACCACTTCTAAACTTAAAGAAAAGAAATTGTGAAAAACAGATTTGGAATCTTATAAAAAAAGGGGGGGGGGGTTTAAAATGGGGAAAAGGGGATTGGACTTACCTGCTGTGCGAAGCGGGGCTGCTCGGCGATGAAGATGCGGTGACGGCAGTGATTTGCAGCAGCCCTGGACGGCGGCTGCTGGTGCAGATTTAAGAGAGGAGAGGAGGCATCACCATTTGGGTGTTTAGTCACAGTTTTGGAGAAGAATTTGAGAGAGAAAGAGGATGGAAGAAGAAGGCGTGTTAGTAATATTTGGGAGTATATGTGATGCCTTTTTATTTTCTTTGTTTTGGGCAATGTGGGAAGTAGACATGTGTGGGTAGAGAGTTTACGTGTGATGTTGAAAGTTTTTGCTCAATTCTTTTATTTGTTGTTTCTGTTTTCACGCGGTGTTGGATTAGGAGTATTTTTATTTATTTATGAAATTGTTTATTTAATTAGCTTGTTTGGTTCTTCTGTGATACAGAAATAGGCGTAGTTGTTGGGGTATACGTACTGCCTTTTTATTTTTTCTTTGTTTTGAGTTGCTGGGAAGCAGATAGGTGTGGGTAGGTAGTATTGACGTATGGTGTTTGGGAGTATTTTAAGATACAGACTCTTTTCATACTTTAGTTCGATTTAATAGGAATGACCTATTGAGTTGGGCAATTTAAATTTATGTGTGGTTGGAATTTACATAATTAGCTTATATCAGTTTAGTGATTATCAAAAGATTTCAAATGATGTCTGGGACTGTTGTATATAATTGATGAGTCTGATTTCTTAATTTTCAGAGTGACGTTGGAACAAGTTTGAGATATGAGGTTTTGCTAAGAAAAGAGAAAGGGATAAATTGAGCACACACTTAGGATGCATGCACTGTTAAATTTATTATTTTGCAGAGTCTAATTTTTGCATATCATGTTATTTTGAAAAGGGTGAATTTGTGCACGTTGTTTGCGGTGAGAACAGGAAGTGGTTTGAGGAGTTAAGCTTTCGAGGTGGGCTTTCTTTTTAAATAAGGGCAATGCCCTAAGTATATTTTTATGCAAAAATGATATGAATATTTGTCATGCCGTGTTTTGTTTTATCTATGGAACCTATCTGATGTGGCTTTTGCCATCAATGGATAATCGAATTCGGGTCTGTCTAGGGAGCGAGTCCCTATTCAGGCTAGTGTACACCTATGGAGATCGTGAGCCGTCTTTCGGGTCGGCCGGTCTAGTGACTTGGAATGTGGCCACGTTCCTTGTCATCAATGGATCAGATATGGTAGACATCTATGGGAAAATGGTTGATCAACCGAATTTTACGATGGAAATGATTTTAGTGTCTTGGGCGATTTCTAAAGTTAAAACCCCATGGTCACTCAATGGTGGCATGATAAATACTTTTATAAAATGTTTTCGGCATGAGTCCACTGAGTGCATCAAGTACTCAGCCCTGCCTTTCTTTTAAAAATTGCAGGTTGAGCGTGACGGGTGCGGTGGGTGTTGAGCAAGACCGTTGAAGAAATTAAGTGTTTAGAATGTGTCATGTCTTCACACGTGGCATATTCCTTCTCTCGAAATGCTTCCGCTAAGTAGTTGTCCTTCTTTTGAGTTCTTGTATCACTAAGATAATATTCATTTCTTTGAGTTGTTGATTGTTGAGATACTCTGATTTTATTCGAGCTATTCTCATTTGTTCGAGCTATGGTCGATTTGTGTTGTTTTCCCCTTCCTTCCCCGCTTCTTTAATCCTCCCCTAGTCGCGATCAACCGTGTTTTCTATCCTTAGAAAATGCGGGCGTGACAAGCTTGGTGGATCTGAGGAAGAAAAGGCTGCTGGTGTGGGATCAGATGAAGAAATCCCAGATGCTGTAAATGATAGAGAAGCCTATGACACTCAGAGAAGTTATGTTATAGCCAGAGATAGGCCAAGAAGACAGATCAAGCTCCCATCAAGATACAGTGATTATGACATGCTCTATTATGCACTGACCGTTGCTGAAGAAATTGAGTATCATGAGCCCTCAAGCTATAAGGAAGCAGTCAGAAGCCATGAGAAAGATAGATGGTTAAGAGCTATGCAAGAGGAAATTGACTCTCTATACAAGAATCAAACCTGGATCTTGGTATTGAGACCAATGCACCAGAAGTGCATAGGCTGCAAATGGGTATACAAAAAGAAGATTGAAGCTTTCAGAAATAATGAGGTGAGATACAAAGCTAGATTGGTGGCTAAGGGGTTCACACAGAGAGAGGGTATAGATTACAACGAGATATTCTCACCTGTGGTGAAACATAGTTCTATAAGAATCTTGCTTGCTATTGTTGCTCACAAAGATTGGGAGCTTCAACAAATGGATGTTAAAACAACATTCTTGAATGGAGAGCTGGAGGAGAGTATATACATGGAGCAGCCTGAGGGTTTTATCAAGAAGGGAGAGGAAGATAAGGTTTGCCTTCTCAAAAGAAGCCTATATTGCCTAAAGCAAAGCTCTAGGCAGTGGTATATCAGGTTTGATGAGTTTATACAAAGAGTGGGCTTTGAGAAATCTGCATATGATAGTTGTGTGTTCATTAAGAAGAGCAAGGGAATTGCAATGGCTTATTTGTTGCTCTACGTTGATGACATGCTGATTGCAGCAGCTACAATCCCAGAGGTTCAAAGCATAAAGAGTGAGCTTGAGTCAGAATTTGATATGAAGGACCTAGGTGATGCTAAAAGGATTTTGGGGATGGACATCATCAGGAACAGAAGGGAGAGACGTTTGTGGCTCACTCAGAAAGATTACATAGCTAAAGTTCTTGAGAGATTTCAAATGAAGGATACAAGAGCAGTAACAGTCCCACTGTCACAGCACTTTAAGTTGTCTTCTGTACAGAGCCCAGATACAGAGGAAGAAAGGAGAGAGATGTTGAAAATACCCTATGCCAGTATAGTTGGGAGCATTATGTATACAATGGTGTGCTCAAGGCCGGACATTAGCCATGCAATCAGTGTTACAAGCAGATTCATGGCAAACCCGGGGATGGAGCATTGGCATGGCTTAAAGTGGATTCTGAAATACCTTAAAGGGACATCAGATTATAGCATTTTGTTTGATGGTAATAAGAAGATTGAAGATCAAGAAGGAGCTGTAATTGGGTATTGTGACTCAGACTTTGCAGTTAGCCAAGACACTAGAAAATCACAGTCCGGGTATGTGTTCAATCTTTATGGCTCGGCTGTGAGTTGGAAGTCGAATCTTCAATCTGTGGTTGCACTCTCCACGACTGAGGCTGAGTATATAGCCATGGCAGAGGCAGTGAAGGAAAGCTTTTGGTTGAAGGGCATACTTTCAGATTTTGGGGTGAAACAAGATGCAATCACAGTCATGTGTGACAATAACAGTGTTATATGCTTGTCCAAGCATCAAACATTCCATGAAAGATCAAAGCATGTGGATGTTAAGTTGCATTTCATCAGAGACGAGGTGAATAAAGGAAAGGTGAAGATTCAGAGGGTATCCACAGAGGATAATGCAGCAGATATGCTGACTAAGTGCATTCCTAGCTCCAAACTTAAGCATTGCTTAGAGCTAGTGAATTTGGTTAAGTACTGAGGGTGACAGCACGTGGATAATATGATCGAGCATTGCTTCTATCCAGATCCAAGGTGGAGATTTGTTGTATTGTGGATACTGAATTGAAAGCAAAATAAAGTTGGAGGACTTAATTGCAAATTCAGAAAGTCGAAGCTTGAAAGATTAGTTATAACGGTAACTAACGGCTATTTCAGTTAGAATGAAGCCGAGCTGGATTAAAGGGTTTGAGCTGCGGTTTTCAAGAATAATAACAACTCAACAGTTTTCTTGTGAAGAGGTGCACTATCTTTGTGAAGTTTTGGTAGAGAGTTTCATAGTGTGACGAGAGTTCATAGATGAAAATGTATAGCTATCATTTCTAGAGTGTATTGGAGCGTTGAGTGATTGTAATTCCTTGTGATTTGAATAAAGTGCATCGTGATTCTCCCGTGGACGTAGGTTCGAAGAGCCGAACCACGTAACTCCCTGTGTCATCGTCTTCATCGCTAAGTTTCTGTTATTTCTTGAGTTTGCAACTTTTGGTTTGCGATTCTGGTTTCTCTGCGTTATTTGGTTGCATCTATTCGGTTTTAACAGCAGCCAGCATTGAACCCAAAATATTGCAGCGGCATGCCTTCTCATATCTATTCGGTTTAGAGCATCCACCATAAGGCCATCCACAATAGGAATAGCCCAGCAATAGCCCAGCCATAGCCTAACCACTGCCACATCATCAGCACTAAAAATCCTCCTGCCACATCATAAATAGCCCAGCCATAGCCACATCATAAATAGCCCAGCCACATCAATAGCCACATCACTAATAACAATTATATAAAATGACATAATTAACAATCACACAATATACGGAATTTAATTTACGAGACATATACAGGAAACATTAATAATACTATCCACATCACTATTAACAAATATATACAAAATGAAATAATTAACAATCACACAATATACGGAATTTAATTTACGCCACAAAAACGAGAAAATTCACTAATATTAATAAAATTTAAAAAGTACATTAATTAAAAAAAATTACATAATTAAAAAAAAACTAACGTCGTGCAGTCCTCCGCGCCCATAACTCTTCAATTAAATCCTTTTGGAGTCGAATATGAGCCTCCGTTTGGCGCATGTTGGCATGTGCTTGGAGCCGGCCGTCTTCATCGTGGGGTACCCCACTCCGTACGTTAGGGGCGGCAACGCCGTGGCTTGGACCAGCTTCATTATCGTCGTTGGCCCAATCAGTCAGTTGTCCACCTTCATCTTTGACAATCATGTTGTGCATGATTATACATGCGTACATTATATCAGCAATGCAGTCGACGTGCCACAAACGCGTTGGCCCCTTAACTGCCGCCCATCGAGCCTGGAGCACACCAAATGCGCGTTCCACGTCCTTGCGCGCCGACTCCTGCCGTGCCGCAAAGTAGGCCTTCTTCTCATCTCCTGGGCATCGGATCGTCTTCACAAAGACGGGCCGCCTAGGGTATATCCCACCCGCCAAGTAGTAGCCCATATCATGTCGGTTGTCGTTGGCGACAAAACTGATGGCCGGACCGACACCCTGACACTGCTCGTTGAAAAGTGGCGACGAGTTGAGGACGTTGAGGTCGTTGTTCGAACCAGCTATCCCAAAATACGCATGCCAAATCCACAGCCGGTAATCAGCTACGGCCTCGAGGATCATCGTGGGATTCTTTCCCTTGCAGCCGGTAGTGTACATCCCCTTCCAGGCGGCGGGGCAGTTCTTCCACTCCCAATGCATACAATCTATGCTGCCTAACATCCCTGGGAACCCATGCTGTTCCCCGTGCATCCGCAGCAAATCCTGGCAGTCATCGGTGGTAGGGCTTCGAAGGTACTGCTAACCGAATATTTCAATCACGCCCTGACAGAAATACTTCATACACTCAAGGGCAGTCGTCTCACCGATGTGGAGGTACTCGTTCCACATGTCTGCAGCGCCTCCGTAGGCCAACTGCCGGATTGCCGCAGTGCACTTTTGAATAGGAGTGTGGCCGGGTCTGCCAGCCGCATCGTGCCTAAAGCGGAAATACAGATATCGTTGCTCCAATCCGTTAACAATACGCATAAACAGGGACCTGCGCATCCTAAAACGGCGCCTGAAAAGGTTGGCGTTGAACCGCGGCTCCTGTGCGAAGTAGTCTTCGTATAGGCGCTGATGTGCAGCTACGTGATCACGATCAATCACCGCTCGGCGGTGTACCACTGGTCAAGGTCGAGGTACCGCCGGCTGCAAGGCCCTCTGCATCCATTGATCAATCTCACGGTTCGTATAGGCCTCTAGCGCTTCGTTCATTATACGCTCGTACTCCTCAGCATCCCCACCACTCCCACCACTACCACCGGCGTTACTCATTTCTAGGTGTTGATCTTGTACAGAAATTAAGATAGAGAGAGTACTCGTTAATAAAAGTGGTGCGAATGAAAATGAGGGGCAAGTCACGTATATATAGTGTTTCGGAAAAAAAATTAAAAATTAAAAATTCGCGCTAGGCGATCCGGACGCTGCCATAGCGCCTAGCGGATCGCCTAGCGCACCGCCTAGCGCCGCGGAACCGCCGAGCGCTAGGCGGTTTTTTTCCGCGAAATCGGCTAGGCGGCTGCAATAGTTCGCCTAGCGCACCGCCTATCGCCGGCGCTCGGCTAGGCGGTGCGCTAGGCGCTATTGTGGATGCTCTAAGAATAGCCTGACCATTGCCCAGTCATAGTCTATCCACAAACTCCTCCTGCCACATCATCAGCATTAAAAATCATTCTACCATATCATCAAAACAAGCAAATAGCCCAGCAATAGCCTAGCCACATCACTCAAAATCATATAAAACAAATAATTAACAATCACACAAAATACGGAATTAAATTTACGACACAGATACGAGAAAATTCAATTATATTATTAAAATTAAAAAGTACATTAATTAAAAAAATTACATTAATTTAAAAAAAATACATTAATTAAAAAAAATTACATTAATTTTAAAAAATTACATTAATTAAAAAAAACCACCCTCCGTCTCACTCCTCGTCGCCTCCGTCGCCGTCGCCGGTGCAAATGAAAATGACGTGCAAATCGCGTATAGGACTGTCAAATCGGGTACCCGCGGGTACCCGACCGGAAATTTTCGGGTACCCGATCCCGAAAATCCCAAAATTTGCTACCCGATACCCGATCGGAAAATGATTTCGGGTACCCGATCCCGATTAAATTTTTTTTTTGTTTTTTTCATATTTTTCCCAAGTTCAAACTTGTTAAATACTTACAAATTCCAAATTTTATAAGTTCCTAATCCTAAGGGTTGTATTATATATCAAACTAGTTTTAAACACTAAACGCCAAACACATCATTATATAATAGTGCGGAGTTCATTACAACTTTATTTGTAGTTCATTATAGGGAATTCTGAGATTTAAAAACAATGACATCATCATGCATAATTTAGAAATCTGAAGTTCATTATATGTTTGTTATTAGTTCATTATAATGAACTCCATGTTATCATATAATGATGTTGTTCGGCGTTTAAGGTTTAAGAGTGGTTCGGTATTGATCACAATCCCCTAATCCTAATAACAACACAACATTCAAAGTTATTATTTTCCAATCACAATTCACAAGTTATAACAATATAAGTAATAAAGTAATGTACCTAAAATCACACACATTGGCCTTATTTAGTATTTCCTTCAAATTTTAAATTTGATTCCAAAAGTAATAAATTTATTTAATTTATCTCTTGTAGTGAATTTTCCATCAATTGAGGAAAATACTAGTGGGAAATTCACTTCTAAACTAAGTTCATAGTATTTGAGACCAATTTATAGTGGAAAATATCATGTTTTGGCCAAGTGTTATGATTTCAAGTACTCTAATATCCCAAAACATATATATGATTTTGGACTACAACATTTTGATGGGATGGGAATACAACAGCAACAACAACAGCCGTGGTTTGCGAATTTGCTACAAATGCTGAAGCCAAGGTTTCTGGTTTAGGGCACATGTCATTTTAGATTCTTGTATTTCAGAATCATTTGTGCCAATAATACTTCTACAATGTTCTGAATTATCACAAATCAACAAAATTGCATCAAATCGAACCATAGTTCGGATCCAAACACAAATTCAAAAACACCTCCTGTCACGTCATAAGGACTTCCCACTGCACTGCCACGGCATAAGGACATCCCACTACACAGTAGCGGACATCCTCAAGGACATCCCGACGGACTTCCCACAATAATAAAAATTCACAAATTCACCAAATTAAACAATTTACGGAATTAAAATTTCGACACAAATACGGAGAAATTGCAACCACTTTATTTTAAAAAAACATACATAGTACAAAAAAAACATACATAATTATTAAAAAAAAATTACATAGTTAAAAAAAACCGCCGTCTCACTCCTCGGATTCCCCTCCGCCAGTACCCTCGTTGTCCCTGTCGGTAGTCCCCTCGTCGCCACTCTCCGCCATGTCTCCCAACCCCAAATCGCGCCGCATACTGTTAATGATATCCTTCAGCGACGACCTGTAATGACGATCGGTCGATGTCCGCCATTCAACCATTGCACGTAACAGGGTTTCATGTTGCGCGACGCGGTCGAGTGAGGGGAGCTCGGGATCATTTTGGGTAGGAGCTTTCGATTGGGCCTCGGCGGACCCGCTGGCGCTTCCACTCGTCATCCGCGCGATGAAGATGTCGGGAACTCTGCCTCGGCGGGGGGGAGTTCGTGGGAACCAGCACTGCTACTGTACTCCCCGGAGGCGCTGATCTTCGTCCGCTTTGGCCAGCCAGATTCAACGCCCGCAGTAAACTTGGCCGAAGTCTGCACCACAAGATACACATCCCAATATTTGAATTCCCCGAAGCCCGCCGCAGCGTCTTTGAACTGATGGTGAGACAGAAGCTTCACATCCTCGGCAGACATGCCGCTGGTTGCCGAGCGGAGGTTGTTTGAGTAAATGTCGGTGAATTGGTTGAGCTGCCTCTTCAGTCGCTCCCACTGTTTCCGGCATTGTTCTTTGTTGTGAGGCTTCCCCCCTCGCGGTTTGAATTGGAGGTAGCTTTGGCTAATGCGCCACCACATCTTGTCGATATGCTGGTTAGCCCCTATATGGATCCTCCACTATACTGATCCACGCCTTTGCAAGCGCGATGCACTCCTCTGTGCTCCAGACGGTCCTCTTTTTCCTACTGGATCCCTCCCCCCTCAGCGGCCCCCGCCTCACCATCGTACCCCGCCGCAGGTGAGGTAGTGCCCCGTCCCATGCCCCTCTCTCCCCTGTCGTCGTTGGTGCGTCTGTGAGAGAATCCCGGATCGGAGATAGCCCTAACTCCTCCTTCGAGAACGTCTCGATGCCAGTGAACTGAGTCTCGAGAGGAGTACTCGGGGGATTGTTCGTCGACAGTAAATCCATATAGGGGCGATAGACATTGTCCACCGGTGATTGGGGGACCCCCTGCCTACTCCCCTGCAGCGACATGTGAGCCCTGCATCATCATCCCAGGTATCTGGGGCGGCATCATCCCCGGCATTGAGGTCATTTCGGCACTCACCCCGGACATTTGGGGCATCATCCCATACCAAGGCGGGTACATGTTGTAGTACTCGGGCATCATCCCCGCCGTCGTTTGGGGTTGGGGCATCATCCCCGCCATTCCAGACATCGTGGAGGACATTAGGGTACTTCCACCAACGGGAAAGAACGGTCCCTGTGACTCGCTCGTGGCGGGGGAATCACTATCATGGTGCTCCATTTATATTCGAAAGAAAAGTATTTAGAGAGAGAGAGATACTCGTTAATACAAGTGGGGCGAATGAAATGAAATTCACGGAGCCGTATTTATAGAATTTTTGAAAAAAAATACTAAAATAATCTGGACGTCCGCGCGGATGTCTGCAAGGACGTCGCCACGAACGTCTCGGGAACGCCGCGGAACTCTGGTGTCCACAACGGACGTTTGTATCTGCGTCACCTTTGCACAATGGCGGACATCCGGCCGGCGTGCCGGAGTTCTGCGAGGGACGTCCGCCATTGCGCAGCGGTGACGCGGATACCGACGTCCGCTTCAAAAATTCTATAAATACTACTCGTTGAACTTCATTTCATTCGCACCACTTGTATTAACGAGTATCTCTCTCTCTCTACGTTTCTTTTATATATCCATAATAGTTGGTAGTGGTAGTGGCTTTGGTGCGGGCGGTAGCGGTGCGGGTGGTAGTGGTGGGGGGTACGATGACATAATGAGGTGAATTCATGCCGTGTGCGGGAGGTAGTGGAGAGGGAGATACAGGCGGCCTTGGCGCCGGCGGTACCTCGGCCCATCCATCGTCGATCTATAGTACCACGGGACCACCTCGCTGCACACCGTTGGTTGTACGAGGATTACTTCGCTCCGGAACCACGATTTGGGGAGAACATGTTCCGATGACGTTTTAGGATGCATCGTCCGCTCTTTATGCCTATCGTGGGCTCTTTAGAGCGTCGATGCGGGTATTTCAAGGTGCGGGAGGATGCGACTGGTAAACCCGGCCACACTCCGATTCAGAAGTGCACTGCCGCAATCAGACAGCTGGCATACGGAGGCGAGGTTGACATGTTTGATGAGTACCTCCACATCGGCGAGATAACTGCCCGCGATTGCCTAAAGTATTTTTGTCAGGGCGTTAGGGAGATATTCGGGGATAGGTATCTTCGGAAGCCTACCCCCGAAGATTGTCAGGCTCTGCTGGATATGCACGAGACTCAACACGGGTTTCCGGGGATGCTAGGCAGCATAGATTGTATGCATTGGGAGTGGAAGAACTGCCCCGCTGCCTGGAAAGGGGTGTACACTATGGGTTTCAAGGGCAAGAATCCCACGATGATCCTTGAAGCGGTAGCTGACTACCGGCTGTGGATTTGGCATGCCTATTTTGGAGTAGCCGGGTCGAACAACGACATCAACGTCCTCCAGTCGTCGCCCCTTTTCAACGACCAGTGCATGGGCATCAGTCCGGCCGTCAATTTCGTCGCCAACGGCAACCAGCACAACATGAGCTATTATTTGGCTGATGGGATATACCCTATGTGGCCCGTCTTTGTGAAGACGATCAGATGCCCAACAGAAGAAAAGAAGGTATATTTTGCGGGTCGTCAGGAGGCAGCGCGCAAGGATGTGGAGCGGGCATTTGGTGTGCTCCAGGCTCGATGGGCGGCAGTGAAGGGTCTATCACGGCTGTGGTATGCTGAGAGCATCGCTGATATCATGTACTCATGTGTTATCATGCATAACATGATTGTCGAAGATGAAGGTCCAGCACTGACGGATTGGGCCAATGATGATGCTGATGCTGATGCTGCGGGTCCAAGCCACGGCGTGGCCACCGGCAATGTACGTATGAGGATACCCCATGACGAGGTCGAGCGAGTCCGTGCATTTGCCGACATGCGCCAAAAACAAGCTCATATTCGACTCCAGAACGATATAATTGAAGAAGTATGGCAGCAGATGGGTCGTCGTTGATGGAATTTGTATTTATTGAAGTGTACTTTTTTTGTTTTTTTTTTTGTTGAAATGTACCTTTCTTTTTTTATTTAATGAAATTTTTATTCCGTAATCGTGGCGAAATTTTAATTCCGTAAATTGTTTAATTTGGTGAATTTGTGATTTTTTATTATTGTGGGAAGGCTGTCGGGATGTCCTTGGGGATGTCCGCCACTGTGCAGTGGGAAGTCCTTATGACGTGGCAATGCAGTGGGAAATCCTTATGACGTGGCAGAAGGTGTTTTTGGGATGTCCGCCGGGACATCCGCACCACTGTGGATGCTCTTAGGGTCATTTGACATGTTGTATTTTTGGGGCTATAAATTTTGAACTATAACTCTGTCAAATTGTTGGACTAATCAGACTAATATGTGAATTTTGGATTGAATTGATATCCCTAAAAATCGTAGCATATAAACTACATACATTACAGGTATGATCGGTTTGACAGACAAAATAATAGTGAGATATAATATGATATAGGGGCGCATTATATTGATAACTCCCTCTTAAATTGCTAACAACAACTAAATGATAAACATTGGATCATTAAATTAATGCATAAGATCATTCAGCCACGAGTATCAATGCAGTGTAAAAAAACACCAATTAGGAATATCAGTGTCAATTAACAACAAATTAGTTAAAACTAACTTTTTTAAAAAATATCAAAACTTTAAATGATTATTACTAATTTAAATTATTTTTTTACACAACATATATCAAATTAAAGATAATTTTATAAGAATTCTATCGAGATCTCACTTGCATATGTTCCGATGTCAAAATTTGATTTTTTTTAATTTTCATATTTTTTACGTATTAGTTTAATATAAATGTAGGTATCAAAATATGTCAATATAATATACTATATACAATGTCAATGCAAAATTGTGTTGACATATTCAAGGAATCACATTGATATTTTTAATATACTATATTGACATTTTATCTAAATCCCTAAATTTGGTCATTCTTCTAATCTATTTAAATAATAATAAAAGAAAATTACACATGACAATTTATAGACCACTGATCACTGGAAATCTTATAAACTTAAATTAGTTGTAGTTAGCAATTAAGAGACGAGTTAGCAATGATCACACCCAATACTAAGATATAGTAAGTTTGTTTCAATAATTAAATTAGTTATAGAGAGATTGGTTAAACATGAGATAGAATCTAATCTTAATATTATGAAGGTATGATCAAAATATATTATCACTAGAGAGCTTTTGAGTAAATGCATTTGAATAAAAAATATAATTAGTCCCGTAATATAATCAATCCACCATTTAGAAAACGCAACACTCAAATTACACAATAACATTTAACATTTTATACTTAAGTATACAAGTAATCAGCTTTTCAGCGTAACATACATTTTCCCAGAATTTAGGACTATTTTGAAAAATCAATCCGAAGTCATAGAGGTCCACTTACAGCTATACATGCCTATTTAAGAATATTTAAATTTCAAAATCCGATTCAACACCGTTTGTATTTTGGGTATAGAATTAACAAATTCGTCATCAAAATCAACTGCACATCATTTTGTAAAAAACCCCACTGCTCATAAAAATTCTAGGGTTTAGGGTTTCATACACTGTTTCATTTGAGTGGTCTGATGTGTCTCGCTATTTTCTGTCGACATGAAGAGAATCAGCACCAAAGTAGCCTTAATGACCACCAAATTCCATTCCTAAAACATAGAGTATATTAAAATAGAATAACACATTCTGTGTCCCGTAAAATTAGTTTTTTTGTCCATCCCAACAAATGAATCCTCTTCTATTTTTTGGTAAGTATTTCTCTCTTCTCGATTGATATTTTTTCTATAGTATCTCATTCTTTACTAATTTTGCTTTAAAATCTGTGTCAATAATGTCCCTATTTTTATATACGCCTATCAAGTATTTTTCTTTTCTTCACTCCCTTTCCTTAGAGCATCCACAACGGCGAGCAGGCGACGTGACAGCGTGTGATTGGCCAACGGCACAGCCGTTGGCAATTTATTTTTTTTAAAAAAATCAGATTTTAATTAAAAAAATTCGATTAAAAATAAAAAAAATATTTTCCCACTTTTCAAAAAATTATATCCATTTTCTACCCACTTTTAATTTATTTTTCAATTTTTTTCCCAAAAAATACACATTTTCATCTATAAATACCCCCACTTCCACACAAAAAATTCACACCACACTACACAATTATCATCCAAATTCTCTCATTTCCATTCTCAATTCTCATCCAATCTTTCATTCACTCTTACTCGTACAACAAAACAATGTCCGGCCACGGCGATCACCCCCCGGGCTCCCACGGTTGGAACCCCGATTGGTTCGGTTCACAACCGTTTCCTAGTCCGGAAACGGAATATTCGGCCCCTCCTTAAACCCAAGGTTCGGAAGTTCCGGGTGGCTACCGGCCTTACCCGATCGACGACCAAGATGCCCCCGAAGGGCAATACGGGTGGACACTCGAGCCTAGAGCGAGGTCGAGCGGCCCCTCACAAACTCAGACTCCTCCTACTCGCGGTGTCCGCACACCATACACTCCAGCGGAGATGGAGCAATTGTTCAAAGCGTTCTTGTCAATCTCCGAAGATCCGGAGATTGTCACGAACCAATCTGGTGATCATTATTGGTGGCGCATCTGTCGCCGGTACAATGAAAACCGGTCGGCTGGAACAATCGAGTGCAACGAGAGTATGGTGCGCAACGCCATATACATAGCCAACGAAGAAATCCAAAAGTTCCAGGGGTATTACCTACAGGAAGAGCGTCCGGAGCGAGGTCGACATCATCAGTTCCGCCTTATTGACCTACCAATCCATGAACTACAAGCCGTTCAAGTACCTCAACATTTGGCAGGAGACGCGGTTGCATCTGAAGTATAGGGGAGACGTAACATCCTCCTCTAGCGGCTCCTCCAAAAGGTCAAGGTCGGTATCTCTATCCGACGCCAGCTCCAAAGAAGTGGCTAGCCAACTTGCCGGAGCTAACATGGGTAGCCCCGACGCCAGCCAGAGCGGTTCCCAACGCCGACCGCAAGGAAGGAAGAAGGCGGCAGCCAACCGCCGTCGCGCCGCGACTCCATCTGCCCCCGATCCCGAACCCGCTCCCTATGTGCCACCTCAACCCCCCACCAACTCGTTGTGGGAGGGTTTTGGCCCAACTGAATTTGGCCGATAGGTCAAATATGACCCCCGAGCAACTTCGATCGCATGTGGCGATGATACGGGGTCTCCAAAGAACGTTGGAGGTATTGCCGGATGATGATTAGTCTTCACCGGGAGCATATTTACGCTTAAATTGTGTAATTTTTATTTTTTAGTAGTTTAATTATGTAATTTTTATTTTTTAGGATTTTAATCATGTAATTTTCATTTTTTAGGATTTTAATTATGTAATTTTTATTTTTTAGGAATTTAATTATGTAATTTTTAATTTTATTATAATTTATAATATTATTCCGGGTATTTTTAATGAATTTTAATTTTATGGAAATGTTTTTATTTAAATTGAATAATAGAATGGTGGGACCCTTATACTCGTCTTTGCGGAAGAACACGGATATGAGTGTTGTGCTCTTGCCTAAGAGCAGTCAGAAAAAATGGGGCCGGGCCGACATCCGTGCTCGCTGGCAAGAGGACGAATGTGGATGCTCTTAGTTCTTTTACAACTTCTATTTAGAAAATAAATTCTCAACAAGCAACACCCGATCTCAAGATTAAAGGAGCTAATAGAATCATATCAAGTAATTATTTTTTACATAGAAATTTGAGGAACTAAATTTTGACCATCAATTTTTAACGGTTCCATCAAAACTTGATAAAAGAAACGGAATAAATCAATAAAAAATATAAACACAAAGCTAGAATAATATTAGTTACGATTAGCTCTTTTAATCTAATCAATATATCCCTCATATGTCAGCGATCACCATTCCCTTCCCACTAAAAAGATAGTGATAATGAATGGTAAAATTAGTTCCTAAAACTTTATCCACAGAATCTTTTACTGCTAATCAACCCTGATTAAAGTGGGTGCAGAATTCAGATAGTTGTCATTTTTTTGACAAAAAGTTCAATGAAAGGGACTGGAATATCAACTTTGGGCCCCTTCCACTAAGTTTTAGTCAAAATCGTGCAATTTTATAGCAAAAAACGAAATTCTTATACATTGGATTGCCATATAATTTAAACAGAGGATTTCATTTTATATGACACACATTGAATTCAACCCTAATTAATTCAAATTATTCTTTTTTATTTCGATTTATACAAAATTATGCGGTCATAATAACGTGGCCGCCCACACAAACATTTTAATAGATAAATCTAGCATATTCTACATTTTAAATTATATTTTACAAATAAAAATTTGAAAAGTTAAAAAAAGGCTTTTATGTGGACAACTCCATTGTGTTGTTTAGCATCACTCTATCGTTTAATTGCAGTGTGGTTAATAAATTATAGTCGAAGATGAATAAATTTTACTCCTAATTACATTTTCAATGAAGCTTAATTAAAACTGCATGACCCCAATATTGTCAATATTTATGTAGTATGATAAATTTCTCTATCAATGAGTTAAGTTTTATTAACAAAATTTTAATTTTTTTTTCTATTTTATAGTCTTATATTAAAACTCGTGTTGTTTTATCAAAACTAATTTTCATATGCGGAGTCACGGAGAGTATTTAATACAGAATAAATATCCATCCGTGAATAAAAGACACGTTTTGGGTTTAGGGAGTACTTTAATTACTTATTGCGGCAGCATCATAGCTTATTATGCCTGACAAATATCATTAATAAATATATACATGTTCCTGCAACAAGAAAAACATGAAACAGTTGAAAATTGTGGATTCATGTTAGATTTTGGAAGTGAATGAACCATCTTTTCTTGAAAAGCAAATTGACAAGATGTAAACTGATGGAGATCACACCTCAAGATCTTCTTTCCCATTTGCTACACTTGTTTATTGAAGCACTGCCCCACATTTCTTTAAACAATAGCAAGTTGGGATTTGACATGTTGTTCTACGCCTCTGTATATTGTATGTTAGAGAATGAGAGAGTGATGAATGAGATGAGATGAGATGCCAACTATCATTTCCAAGAAGAATTGGATGCCTAAACTGTGGCAACCATTTATCTGTCTCCTCCTCCACTTGTAGATGCTGCTTCCTACTATACTCTATAGTGCTGTGGCTGTGGTGGCTATTATTTCGATCAAAAATTCATCACAACAAAATATACTCTGGGGCCATGTGAGACTATAAAATTCTTAAAGATTTAGTCCTAGTTATCCTCTTTTATTGATTGTTCATCATACACACACATATAAACATCACTTCTTCTTAACTCTGCACATCATATTGATATATTATTCTTGAAAAGCAAGAGGATATGCATTAAAATAATGTGAAAAACTCTTATATAACAGTAGAGAGGAAGAGGAGCTTGATCGATCTCCATCGATAATGAAGAGGGTGGCAGAATGGTACCCGGTCATCGCGATGGTAGCCATTGACACGGCCTTTGCTGTCAGCAACATTCTTCTCAAGAAGGTCGTTAACGATGGGATTGATCATTTGGTGTTCATCACCTATCGCCAGTCCGTTTCTGCCATCTTTTTATTCCCTTTGGCTTACTTCTTGGAAAGGTACTTAAATTTGTTGTATGTTTATTCTATTAGTCATAACTTAAGTTGTGGTGATTGAGGTTTTAAGTTGCAGGGGAAGTAGGCCTAAGCTCACATTCAGCATATTATGCAACTTGTTCATGAGTGCAGTGATAGGGTAAGCAATTAATTACTTGAAAATGATAATTTGTTTTCATGGTTTGATAAAGATGGATTTTTGTGTAGGGCATCCGTGACACAATATCTGTTCCTCCTCGGCATAGAATATACGTCTGCGACCTTCTCATGCGCCTTCCTCAACTTGGTTCCGGTCTTGACATTTATCATGGCCTTGCCTTTCGGGTATGTTCAAATTCCTCCGTTTATACAAGCGTTTGCATTTTGTGTTTCTTGATTTTCTTTGTGAGTAGTTGGGTTGTGTTGTGTGTGTAGTTTGGAGAGGGTGAGCATAAAATGCAGCAGCGGGAGAGGCAAGGTGGTGGGCGCACTAGTGTGCGTTGGTGGTGCGGTCTTACTGACCGTCTACAAAGGGGTACCGTTGTTCCACTTCCCAGTCGTAGCTCAGCCAATGGAACGACATGTGTTGGTGCATCCGGGCGTTGGGAGGGAGAGATGGATGATTGGCTCGGTTGCCTTGTTTGCAGGGACAATCTGCTGGTCGTCTTGGTTCCTTCTCCAATCGCATATAGGCAGGAGATATCCGTGCCAGTATTCCACCACCGCGATCATGGCCTTGTTCAGCGCCCTGCAGGCCGCCGTCTTGACTTTTTCCATCGACAGGCGTCTATCCGTTTGGGTCCTAGGGAACAAATCCGACATCCTAATTGTCCTGTATTCGGTAAGTATATGAATAATAGTAGCGTTAATGATTTTTCGGAACAAGATAAGACGAGCGAGTGTGGTGGTGCAGGGGATGATAGGGTCGGGGATGTGCTTCGTGGGCATGTCGTGGTGTGTGAAGAAACGGGGGCCCGTGTTCACCGCGGCCTTCAGCCCGCTCGTGCAGATAATGGCAGCATTGTACGACGTTCCGGTCATGCACGAGCAGCTCCATCTCGGAAGGTGCCCTAAGTCCTTTCTCTTAAACTTACTTGTCCCTTTAATTACATTTTTTATACTTAAAATTGTTTTTTTTGTTGGCCAAAATAGTGTGATCGGATCAGTTATCGTTATTGTGGGGTTGTACATTATGCTGTGGGGGAAGGACAGAGAAATGTCACACAATCAACAAAAGTTGGTGGAGGGAAATGAAGAGATGAAGATCTCTGTTCCATGAAAGAATTAATTATCATTGCAACTTTTGTTAATCTTTGTTAGTACAATTTATAAGACATGAGCAAGAATTTGCTCTCAAGTGTTAATGAGAAAAAAGATAAAAGGCCAATCTTTGATGGTTTTTGTGTATGTAATGCAAAGGTTCCACCTGTGGGTTCCCAAATGAAGGAGAATGCATAAGTATTTCATCAAAGTTTTTTAGTAATGATATCCCTATTTTACTTGTAGCAATACTGCAATAGCATATTAGAAAGGTGATTTATTCTACAATAGTGCTATAGTTCATGAAGAATATACTTCCCAGATAGTCCAAGTGTGCTGCTTGATATTGTTTAAACAATTCCTGTGATTGCTGTTTGCTGACCTCTTTCCATATGATTCTAAGTAGCTTTATAGCCTTTATTAAGATGAGAAGTAAATTGTGTTAAATGGGTGTACACTGTTTTGGAGGAGGAGAGATGCCTTTTAAGTTAGTGACGACTTCAGACAATGAAAGAGATGTCTTTTAAGTTAGTGACGACTTCAGACAATGAAGTACAACTTAGTTGGTAAGACGCTTCTCTTTCATACAGTAGATAGGAAATTCGAGTGGCAAGTGCTGACCTTTTCGTTCTAATTGATTAGTTTGTTGAGATACAATGTTATTTTGTTTGAGGTTGAATGAATAGGAGTTTCAATTAAAAAATGGCACCATAGTTCCTTTGTTAGGAATGCAAGAATTTCTTTAGTGTACAAGTAAGGGATTACTTGTAAAATAGTTCATCTCCCTTTTGTGTGGAACCCAGAAAGGGCCCTTCAACCGTAATCATACCAATTTAAATTCTAATCACTATACGCAAATAATTAGTATGCAATTGAAGACGACAAATTGATCTGATTTACACCACACAAACACACACACATCATCACACTTGCTTGAACGACATGGAATGTTTTGACATCTTTTCAAAATTTTGAAATTGAATACTATTCCACCAAATTTCGTATTACAATAATTAATCAATTTGGCATAAGATCTAAATTCTTTACTCACAGGGAATTGATTTTGACCATTCAATAATCATGTAGTAGTAATTTTTGTAAATTTAGTGATATGACCGAGTAATCGTGGTTAAGCTATTGCTATCAACACTCATCACATATAACGCGTCGCAAATCGAAATTATTCAAAAAACCTATCATTGGGTTTGCATTAATATCCATTGCATATTTCAATCACCATATAATGTCACATTATAAAATCAAATGAAACACCCCAACGATGAACCGTCTGATGGGGATTAGATAATTTATTCCACAATTTTACATACGTATTTATTACAAAAATCCAAGTCTTTAAAATGATTTACTCTATGATAATGTTATCAGCTCTAATAAACAATTTAGTTTTAACAATATATAATGCTAAATATAAAAATAAATTATAAAATCAAAATGAATTAGTACGTCCCAGTTAATAATTGTAAATTTAGCTAAAACACTAGAAACTAAAACTGATGATAAAAATGACTAAATAAAAAAAATGAGTATTAAGTTACTAATACATGATTATTGTAAATTTAGCTAAAACACTAGAGCTAAATACTCATTTTTTTTTATCTTGGAACATTGGGAACATCAAAAGTGAGACAGATTACCCTCAACAGGATCAAGCCGCTCAAGTCTCAACTAGTAGTAGTATTAATTCCGCCTCAAAAAATAATTGTACCAGTCCTTGAAAACTTAATGCCAATTTATTAAATATTCTTTAATTAGATCATCTAACCCTCGAATTAATTGTTTTGTTCACTTTTAACAGTTTCCCTTCACTTAGCCGTCACTAATTTTTGGATCGCACGCATTTAAAAGATTATCCTAATTCAAACTTCCAAATAAAAAAAAAATTCAAAGTTGAAGTGGCTAGATCTTTTTCCAATTATAATAAACATCCACTCAAAAGTTCAATCAATAAATAAAATTCTTACTATTGAATAATGAACATGCTCGTTTTATCAACTAAACTACACTTTCGTTCGTAACATATAACAATAAGTCATGTAACGTGTATGTATGTGTATGCAGTATGTTCGAATGTGTATTTACACAAGCTTCTTGTGAAACCCGAGTGCGAGAGACGAAATCGCCTCTCTCATCGCTGTCAAAATCTCGGAAGCGGAAGGCCTGATTCCCGGCGTCTCGGAAATGCACTTCGCCGCCAGCGCCGCCATCGCTCCAACCTCTCCCATCTCCACCTCCCCTCGCCGCAGCCTCGGATCCACCATCTCTGCCGCGCTCCTCGCCGCCCTCGCCGCCAGCCTCTCTCCGGTGGCGGGGCAGAACGCCTCGATTCCGGTGATCAGCTCCAAAACCACAACTCCGAAGCTGTAGACATCGTTCTTCTTCGAAACCAATCCCGTCCGCAGGTACAGAGGATCCGTGTACCCCGGCGATCCCATGATCGTCGCCGATCGCCGCTTCCCCGGCGCCACGGCGGCGGAGAATCCGATGCTGGCCGATCCGAAATCGCAGAGCTTGCAGTTGAGGTGGTCGTCGAGGAGGATGTTGGAGGGCTTGATGTCGGCGTGGACGACGTGAGGGGAGCAGGCGTCGTGGAGGTAGGCGATGGCGGAGGCGAGCTGGAAGGCGACGGCGGCGCGTTGGGGCCACGTGAGGGGAGTGGTGTTGGGATCGTGGAGGTTGTGGTGTAGGGTGGCGTTGGGGAGGAATTCCATGATTAGGGCGGGCTGGGGATGGTGGTGTGCGTAGGCGAGGAGTTTGACGATGTGTGGGTGGCGGAGGTGGAGGAGGATTCGGAGCTCCTGCTGGAAGGCCTCGTAGACGCGCTGGCTGGAGCAGTAGACTTTGACGGCGGCGGGGGAGCGGCGGAATTGGGCGAGGTAGACCGTGCTGAAGCCGCCGTAGCCGATGACGGTGGCGAAGTCGGTGGTGAGTGACTGGATTTCGTGCCATGTTAAGGGGAGGTTGGGGTTGGTGTGTTTTTTGGGGGCGGAGGCGGGGGATTGGCATCGGATGAGTTTGCGTTTGATGAATTTGGCGAGGCCCATGCTGGGGAATGGAGTAGTTAACAATGGCGGGGGTTGTGTTATATAGTAGGAGTAAAAGGGAGGTGTGGAAATGAGGAGGAAAAAGGAAGAGTGAAACAGGGATTTATTAAAATAGTGAGAGAGAGAGAGAGAGAGTACGCAGCGCACCGGCATGCATAGGTGTGTCCCTACACACAAACACAATTGGACGGACGCCTTCTTCTTTATTCCGCCCTCGTGTGGGTTTGGTGATTTCTACTATTTATATAATACCTTCGTCTAAATCAAATCTCTATAACAGTCTGAAACAAATTTTAATACAAAATTAACAAATAAAAGAGGGATAGAAAGATATTTTAAGTATTATCATTAAAAAATGTGAATCAATCCTATTAGATAGAAAAATTTACTTCTTTCATTTTTAATAATTTTTCACTATTTCATCTTGCACGAGTTTAAGAAATGTCATAAATAGTAAATTAATAAAGTTAATAGAATGTGGATCATACTTTTATATACTTAAGTTTATAATAAAATGTGAGGGGAATATGTTAGTGGAATGGTCCACTACCAGAAATAGTAAAAGTGAAAAGTGACAAATTTTTTGGGACGGACGAAAATGGAAATACGTGAGAAATTTTTTAGGACAGAGGGGTACTATATATACATATACTCTATTCGTCCTAAGATAGCAAGTTTCAAAAAATATGAATTTTAATACACAGTTAGTCAGATAAGAGAAAAGAAGAGAAAAAAATAGTGGATAGAAAGATACATAGTAGTGATTATCTATGTTGTTAGTGGATTATGATATAAATTATAAATAAAATGATAGGTAAGAGTAATGTGTTAGTTGATATATTTTCTAATTTATAATTGTTTAAACTTTCTAGAGACGTACGTACTAAAATAAAAATACTTGCTAATCTATGGAATAAATGGAGTATAAATTAAATTTGAAGGATAACTTAATATGGAAAGATATGATTATTTTTGTGTGCGTGAATGTATATGCATATACCTAACGCGTAATGTATGAATATATGCCAATAGAATATATGTGTATTTAGTGGATCAAAGGGGGAAAATATGTTGGATTATGTACGTGTTAGCAAGAAATCAGGAAGAAATCAAGAGGGTGATACGGAATTGATATGCAAGAATATTTACCAAAGATAGAATACAATTAATGTAATTAGGTTTACCTTATTTGTGTAATTTGTAGCCTATATAAGTTGTATAATCTCTGCACATTAAACATATCAACTAGAATGATCTTTGTACCTAATTCTCTACATGGTACCAGCGCAGGAAGAAGCTCTTAGGCTCAGAAAACTCTCATCATAGCCAATATACCAACCTCGACCCCGGCATAGACCGAACTTACCCGAACCAGAACCAGAAACCTACAACGAAATCATGTCAGAAACAAAGGACGTGAAGAACAATCCAGAACCAGATCAGCCGGCAAAGTTGAAGAACAACAAGAATGTCACCGTGGCATTCAAGCTCAATGGAAAGAACTACCCGTTGTGGTCTCGACTTATGAAAGTCAAGATCGGAGGCCAAGGTGCCTACTCACACATCTGAAACGAACCCCCAGAACCCGGGAGCAAGGGTTATGACGATTGGGAAGAAGACGACTTGGTGGTGTTTTCGTGGATCGTCGACAACATTGAAGACGGGATAATTGCCGACTTCGCACACCACTTGACAGCCAAAGCATTATGGGACAGCCTCGCAATCACGTTCGAGAATAAAGCAGATAAGTATCTAATATATGATTTGGAGGAAAAAGCAATAACAATCAGACAGGGAGATCTTGATTTAGAGACATATTACCTAAGAATCAACGGACTATGGATTAACATTGACCGATGCCAGAAACAACCCATCACGTGCTGCGATAAGGGCGTGAACCAATACAGAGTCCATTCGAACGAGAAGAGGCTGTTCAAATTTCTGACTGGACTGAACCCAGAATACGACTCAATCAAACGAGAGATCCTTAAAGAGGATCCTTACCCATCAGTCGAAGCTGCTTACGGGTGGGTGAAGACGGAGGCGGCTCGACGAAACATCATGCCACCGGCATCGTCTCCTCCCACCGAAGCCGTCGGCAATTACGCTGGGAATACATCATCTGGGAGAATCGGGAGCGGATTCGCTGCTACCAGCCGACCAGGGAGCCGACAAGATACGTCGAAACTCTGGTGCTCGCATTGTGGCAAGCAAAAACACACGTATGGGACGTGCTTCAAAAGATTGGGGTACCCAGAGTGGTGGGAAGAAAGACAGAGGGCAAGAACCCCTCAATTTCAGGCCAAATTGGCCGTCGGAGTGAACGAGGAAGGAATACCGAAGCAAGGCGGTATCAGCAACCATGGGGGAAACGGTGGACAGGGACAGACCGTGAGCTCAGGAGCTCAACCCAGCGGCGACAACGTGCAGGGGAGCGGTAATTTCACCGGACGCACAGAATCGATGGGAGGATCAAACGGAAAGGGAGACGGAAGTATGATTGGAGGTAAAGGGTTTGGCGTCACGCCAAACCCTAGTTATTTGCCGAATTTCGAATTTCACCCACATAAGTCTCCGGTTTTGCAAAATAGACCCCGAGAAATTTATATTGACCCCCCTGATCCGTATAAATCCAAAATTGACCCCAGCTGTAGTTCTAAATATTATATGGGCCTCTATAGTCTTGAAAATTGCAAATCAGCCCCAGTTTTGTGTGACTATATTTCTGAAAATCCGTTCTCACCACTAGAAAAATTTCCGCTGCATTTCATGTTGATAATATGATTGATACACATGCGAAGGGGTGGATTTTTGACTGTGGGGCAACTGATACAATGACCCCTGAGAAAAATGATTTTGTTGATCTGAGTTGTGAAGTGGATAAATCTTATATTAGAACGGCTAATGGGGAATTGATTACTGTAGTCGGATCTGGAACTATTGAGATTTCCCCTACTCATCGTCTAAAGAACTGCTTATATGTTCCTACATTGTCTCAGAGGCTGATGTCTATTAGTCATGTTACTAAGGAATTGAACTGCACTCTCCTGATGCACCCCGATTTTTATTATCTTGCAGGATATTCAGACAAGGAGGATTCTTGGGCGTGGCACTGAGAAGCAAGGACTCTACTACGTGGACGAGATAGCTCAACATGGTAGTGCAATGCTGGCTCACGGATCCACGAAACAAGAAACTTGGCTTTGGCACCGAAGACTAGGACACCCCTCCCCGGGTTATTTTAAACTACTTTTTCCGAAACTCTCTATTCCTGTTGATTTTTCTTGTGCAACTTGTGTTTTGGCTAAGAGCCACAGACAACCTTTTAAACCTACGAATACTCGAATGAATTCCATGTTTTCCTTAGTGCATTCTGATGTGTGGGGTCCAACACCAATTATGGGTGGAAATGGTTTTAAGTATTTTGTGATATTTATCGATGATTGCACTAGAATGACATGGGTTTATTTTCTGAAACATAAGTCTGAAGTATTCGACAGGTTCACATCCTTTTCAAACTTATCCAAACACAGTTCTACACTACTATTAAAACTCTTAGATCTGACAATGGGAGGGAATTTGTAAGCAGTCTCATGACCCAATTCTGCACAGAAAAAAGCATCATCCATCAAACCTATTGTCCCTATACACCCGAATAAAATGGAGTAGCCGAAAGAAAAAACAGAACAATCCTTGAAATGACCCGAGCCCTGATGATAGAATCCAAAGTTCCGACCTCGTTCTGGCCCGAAGCAGTCTCCACTTCTATTTACCTCATGAACCGACTCCCTACAAAAATCCTTCGAATGAAGACACCTCTTGATACCTTGTCCAAAATTGCCAAAATCCCAGAACACCTAAACCTCACACCCAAAATCTTTGGTTGTACCGTTTACGTGCATATTCCGAAACATGAAAGAACTAAATTGTCCCCACGTGCAACCAAATGTGTCTTCGTGGGATATGGGATAAACCAAAAAGGGTACCGATGTTTTGATCCCCACACAAAAAAGGTCATCACTACTATGAATTGTAACTTCTTGGAGACCGAATTCTTTTACCAAACCCACCTTAGTAGCCAGGGGGAGAGTGATCCAGGTGGAAGTGACTACCTAAGTTGGGTTGTGCCATTGTCAAGCTCTTCGATTGAGGATCCAACAGAACCAGTCGACACTACCGCCGAGCAGGTCTCACCGCAAGAGTCATCTCAACCACTAACCCAAGATCCTCCTCCGACGATATCCGAGGTAATACCTGACTCAGAACAGTCTTCTATACCTATTTCCACTGACCAAGTTGACACAGAAACCCAAGTGGAGGAAAATGTAATCGAAGGGGACACTGGACGATATATACTTCCCCAACGGAGTACAAGGGGCATCCCGCCAAAAAGATATTCCCCCGAGAAGATAGGGAAGAAAAGCCGATATGGAGTGGCAAACTTTGTGCAGGGAAATCTGTCTAAAATGGCAAGGGCTTTTTCCGCTGCATTATATGAAGAGGAAGAGATCCCTAGAACGGCCGAAGAAGCAATGGAACATAAACACTGGAGAGAAGCAATGTTAACCGAAATGAAGGCTTTGATGAAGAATAACACGTGGGTAAAAGGCAAATTACCTGCAGGGGTAAGAACCGTTGGGTGCAGATGGGTATTCACAATCAAGAGAATGCCGGACGGCACGATAGAAAGGTACAAAGCTCGACACGTGGCAAAGGGGTATACTCAGACGTATGGTGTAGATTATGCTGAAACGTTCTCTCCTGTAGCCAAAATCAACACCGTGAGAGTGCTGTTTTCCATTGCCGCTAACAAGGACTGGCCACTCCATCAGTTCGATGTAACTAATGCATTTCTCCATGGAGAATTGCTGAAGCCTGTATTTATGGAACCTCATCCAGGATTTGCTCAAGAATTCCAGAATGGGGAAGTTTGTCAGTTGAAGAAAACACTCTACGGGTTGAAACAGTCTCCACGGGCTTGGTTTGGAAGGTTCACAGAAGTAATGAAGAAATATGGGTACAAGCAGAGCAATTCGGATCACACCCTATTTCTCAAAAAGAAAGAAGGTAAGATCACGTGTCTGATTATATATGTAGATGACATGATCATTACATGGGATGATGAAGAAGAAATTAGTGAGTTGAGGACGAACTTGTTCAAAGAGTTTGAGATGAAGGATTTGGGAATGCTCAAGTACTTCCTGGGAATAGAAGTGCTACGATCAAAGAAGGGAATCTTCATCAACCAAAGGAAGTACATATTAGACTTTTTGGCGGAAATTGGGATGATAGATTGCAAGCCAGCAGATACCCCCATAATTCAGAATCACGGGCTACAGTTAAAGGAAGGAGCGAGACAGACAGACAGGGAGAGATATCAGAGGTTAGTCGGAAAATTCATCTATCTCTCCTACACAAGACCAGATATAGCCTATGCAGTAGGAGTGGTGAGTCAATTCATGCATGCACCCCAAGAAGAGCATTGGGAGGCAGTGCTTCGAATAGTTCGATACTTGAAGGAAACATCGGAGCACAGGATTATGTTCGAGAAACATGGTCACATGGAGGTCCACGGTTTCACTGATGCTGATTGGGCCGGAAACCCAAACGACAGAAAGTCGACCGCATGCTATTTTACATTTGTAGGAGGAAATCTTGTGACATGGAGAAGTAAGAAGCAGAAGGTAGTGAGACAGACAGATAGGGGGAGATACATATTAGACTTATTGGCGGAAATTGGGATGATAGATTGCAAGCCAGCAGATACTCCCATAATTCAGAATCACGGGCTACAGTTAAAGGAAGGAGCAAGACAGACGGACAGAGGGAGATATCAGAGGTTAGTCGGAAAATTGATCTATCTCTCCCACACAAGACCAGATATAGCCTATGCAGTAGGAGTGGTGAGTCAATTCATGCATGCACCCCAAGAAGAGCATTGGGAGGCAGTGCTTCGAATAGTTCGATACTTAAAGGGAACAGCGGAGCACGAGATTTTGTTCGAGAAACATGGTCACATGGAGGTCCACGGTTTCACTGATGCTGATTGGGCCGGAAACCCAAACGACAGAAAGTCGACTGCAGGCTATTTTACATTTGTAGGAGGAAATCTTGTGACATGGAGAAGTAAGAAGCAGAAGGTAGTGGCACTGTCCAGTGCAGAGGCAGAGTTCCGAGGAATCAAAAGCGGGTTGACAGAGATATTGTGGCTGAGAAGGCTTATGACAGAGTTGGACCTGCGCCCGATACAGCCGTGTAGGCTATTTTGTGATAACAAGGCGGCAATCAGTATATCCGAAAACCCAGTTCAACACGATCGAACCAAACATGTGGAAGTTGATAGACACTTCATCAAGGAGAACATTGAAGCTAAGGTGGTGGAAATGCCCTTTGTCAAATCTGAAGATCAGTTGGCAGACATTCTGACGAAGGCGGTGAACTCAAAGTCGCTCCGAGACGTATTAGGCAAGTTGAGTATCGGAAATCCCGTTACTTAACTTGAGGGGAGTGTTAGCAAGAAATCAGGAAGAAATCAAGAGGGTGATACGGAATTGATATGCAAGAATATTTACCAAAGATAGAATATAATTAATGTAATTAGGTTTACCTTATTTGTATAATTTGTAGCCTATATAAGTTGTATAATCTCTGCACATTAAACATATCGAATAGAATGATCTTTGTACCCAATTCTCTACAACACGATATACAATCTTTGATTTTATTATGTCATTTTTCGTTTTAGGTATGGTATGGACCTACACAATATATCACGGTCAATTCAATGATGCCGCGTTTGCAAATTTATATTTTGAATATCTATTTAATGTCTCTTCTTTATAGTTTGCAAATCCGATCAGAATCAATTTTGTGTAAAGAAAATTTAATTGATTGGAAGCTTACCAATTCTAGACCATGTCGTACATATATGAAATATCTAGACTGAATTAATGTCTCTTATTCATGATCTAATTATGGATTGCTATGCAGAGCAATTCACAAACAAGAACACGTTTAAATTTAATTATTTTATTTACAGGATATTTCAATAAAGTTTATTCTTAATCGTAATTTGTGAGTCGATCTTAAACAGCTAGCCTTATTTCAAAATTTCTAAACACGTTTTGAGTTTGTAATTAAGGGCAAAACAGATTTTAAAGCTGAAAATGTCTAGTGTATTTCTATGGCTATTTTTATCTTTATAATATGAAATTGACTATTTTGATGTCTTAACTCTATGTATATAAATATAATAAACTGTCAAAATCTTAATTCTTGGACGTTTTGGCAAATATCAGCACTTCAAATAACTAAAACGTTTCTTACTAAAAAAAACTTAAAATAAGTAAAATTTTATCGTCGCTTATAATTTATATACCCATGCTTAATTAAATTTATCTCTGATTGTCAATTACTAAACTCCAAATAGAACTGTAATTTTAACCAACCCACTAATTATTAATTGTACTATAATCAATGATAAATTAGGCTTCATATAACCATCCAAGTTTTCTCAATCGTATTTCTTATCTTTATAGTGATGTATCTCTCACTCTTTCGAAATTATTGGCATTATAACCAAATAGAAATTGCCAAATTAGGGTTATTTCAAGGAGATGAACGAAAAGAAGTCTTATATTGGAGTGATGGATGACGACGAAGTTGTATTACATTACACCCATTTAATTACTAGTATTATTAATAGTTATGTTAATGAGTTAATGTATTTGAAAATCATATTTGATGAATGTATTAATCACGTAATTATTGTAAGAGTAGGATGGTGATGAAACAAGGTACCAACCGCTAAAGACAAATAAAGAAAACGTGAGTGAGGCCCGGTTCATGGAATCTCATTACTTATCTCTGATTTTCAATTTTAACAACCACTGTTGTCTTAACTATTTAAAGCTTTCCGCTCCTTTTCTGCTTTGTTTGCTTTCCTAGTCTTATTCAAACCGACACCAGTATTTATAATATAGGAGTATATTTTAAAA
Source organism: Salvia splendens (assembly GCF_004379255.2). NCBI lineage: Eukaryota > Viridiplantae > Streptophyta > Magnoliopsida > Lamiales > Lamiaceae > Salvia > Salvia splendens. Next base: position 7,292,761 of record NC_056042.1, read on the forward strand.
TATGTTTTGAGTTTTTATTAAGATGCTTGCTATAGTTAATAACTCTTTTTTCAAGCATTAATAATCTTATCTGGTCGCGTCAAGAATTGAGAAGGAAGACGAAGGGACCATGAAGGAAAAAACTAGTACTCTATTAAAAATAATGTTAGGATTAAGAGTTTATATGGGGATGATTTGAATGCTGTAAAAACTACATAGTAATTTAAATGTAAATCAAAGAACCAAGAATACCGAATTTCTATGGGTCGACTTACGTTCAGAGAAGGACAATTGAAATTTACTACAGTACTACTTTTAACAAGATTATTAGTACTCATTTCATAAAAAGATTTTTTTTAAATAATACGAATTTTAATATAAAATTGATAAAGTAAAAAAAATAAGAAAGATTAAAAAATATCGAATTGTGGAATTTATTTAAAATGAAAATTTTCTACTTTTAAAAAATAGATTAAAAATAAAGAGTTTTTGTTTTTATAAAAATGGAGGGAGTAACTTACATACAACGTAGGACAAGAACATTCACAGTCGCTCACACACTATTGTTTCATATAATAATGAATAAGAATAGACTACTACTCATTACTTGTTACTCCCATGTTCTATAGTAATTGATTCATTTTGTCATTTCGGTACGTTCCTTAATATTGAAGTCATTTCATTTTTAATAAAAGTCAACACATTTCTTCTCATTTACTTTACTCTCTCTTAATTTATTCTCTCTTTATCTTTGTACTTTTTTAATCTACATGCCAAAAAAAAATATCCCCACTACTATGAAACGGAGAAAGTACTTGTTAGTACTTATTATTCAAAGAATGAACATGTAGCTGATACACTGTTTTTTTTTATTAATTATTACAAAATAGAAAAATCAATTAAATATAATACAACTAAAGGATAAACACGGATACAATTTGGACCTCTTAATATCTTATAGTACTATCTGAACGACGAATATTTTGGAATTTTATAAATTAACTAAAATTTTACTAAGAAAGCAAATAAAAGATAATTGAGATAGAACACTCAAACAGAAAAAAAATACTATGAGATAACAATTTCATTAACTCATAGCTATTCTAACTATTATTTCATTGTTCATCGGCATCAAGTTTACTATCTTCACCTCTGATACACTAGAGGCATAAGCTCCTAGGTATAGTCGATAAAAATTAAAAAAACTCTTTGGATCTATGCACTTAGATTAAATCTCAAGAAATATATACTAATCTAAACTGTTAGCTATACTTAAGTTTGTAACAAGCGGACCTTCCTGTGGGACTATTGGACCTATGTCTTAGTGGGCTCAGCTTAAGCATTAGGCCCAAATTAGTTTGTGCTGGCCCAATTGCTTACTCAGGTGGTCTCGATGGCCGCCACCTGGCACTCCATAGATATCACGAATGTGACCCGACTCTTTGGCTCGCTCATTCAATTCATTCATTCGTCCAGATCTTTCACTCTCTAGCAATTATGGTTTTTTGTCTTTCTTATATTTTATAAATTTGCATAATACTTACATTACACACAATTATACTGCCAACTTGAAAATATATGGAAAACCAATTTTGTATAAAAGTGGAATAACGTATAATCCGTATAAGGACTATTGTGAGGTTTGGCACATATGGTGTATTTTTCTTAACATGCGATGCACACCGTTACACCAATTTAATATTGAGATTAGAGGCAGCAGGGGCCACACCTGTTGATTGAGCTGTCATAAAAATAACATTCTTTTTCACTTCAAGTATATAAAGTTCCAGGTTTTTGGACCGCCACCTGACACTGTTTTGGACGAGAAACTGAAGTTCATGTTATTTATTTATTTATTTTTTTGCCTTATTTCATTCATATTTTTTACTGTTTTTACACTCAATGTAAAAGGCATTTGTCGTTCCAATGTTTGTAATTTTTTGTTTTTTCGTTTTTTATGTATAGGTTTCATTGGTGTGTACTTAAACCTATTCTATTACAAATAAATAGGTATTATAGAGAATTACATATATACATATTTGAATAGGATTTGAGATACAAAAATACTCCAAGTTCCAATGCAACTCACAACCTTAACAAACATAAAAAATAGATTAATTTTCATACATTAGTAACATAAACAATAGGATAAAATTATATAACTATGTTTGTACAACTAAAATATGAGGTGGAAATTAAATAACTACATTTTTACAACCAAAATATGAACTGGAAATATGAACTCTTTGTACATTTGTATATTGAAAGTCGTCTAGAGATATAGCCTATGTGAAATGCATAATTAAAGGTCATACATGAATTCTATTCAAGTTTGATAATCATATAGCAAAATGTAAAATAGCAAATAGAGAATGAGTAGGATATTAACACTAAATGGAATGCATCATCAAAATTAATTAGTTGAGGAAGTCATCTAAACTATTGCAAATCTGAAATACTTGATTATAAGTCATACAGAAATGTATGTAAGTTTGATTATGATATAGCTTTAATTAAGAGAAATAACAAGAGATAATGATTAGTATATCAACAATCCACGATCAACAATCTATAAAAATGCATGAACTAAATTAATTTTTAAAACATCTAACCTTGAACATCACTGTGTAGATTAGATAAATAAGAGTAATACCTTTTTTTGGACAAATTATGATGTTAGTATGTAAAATCCTTCTTTAGTCTTGCAATTATTCTTGAATAGATACCCTGCAAAGGAAATCATTGGAACATTAGCATGTAAATCTGAAAAGAATATGGATGTTAACTGAAACAGTATAGTAATAGGTTTAATAGTACTTGTTGGAATAATTCTGATATGATTTTGTAATTCTTCTCTTGGTTCTTCAAATGTTTTTGTTATTAAAATCCTGCAAGTTAAATCATTTGTGGATAAGTATATTAATGTCAAGATAATATATTTTAGCAGTGCATAATCTATAAACTTTTTTACCTTTCCAGAGTAATTCCTTCTTCCTCTTCTGTTATCTACTTTGTAGAGTGTAGAATCCAAAAGGCTTCAGGCGTGCAACACCATTTGTGCCTTCTTTCTGTAATTATTGCTTCTTTTATTCTCTCTCCTTCTCCTTGCATTTCAGATGTATTTTGTACCCTTTCCTCTTCCTCTTATATTTGATATATTCTGGTTTAGGTTGCAGATTTGAAGAGGTTTATAGGCGTGCATCTTCTAGGTTTTTCTTTTTGTATTTGTTGCAGCTATATTTCTCTCTCCTCTACCTTGAAAATGAGAGGCGGCTGTTCTCTCATTAGGTATTCTTCTATTTATTGTTGGTATTCCTGCAAAATAGGGCAAATATTAATAGGGGAACACAATATGTTAGTCATTAATAGGGTTGTCAGTTGCATAATTAATGGGATCTGTATTTAATGCACAATGCATAGAAATTCACATTATTTATATTTCTATATAGCAGTTTTAATAAATAACCTATTTCATAATTTAAGCATTATTTTTTGATTCAGTTTTGCATATTTTTAGTTAATTGTTTGTTACTATCTCAAATCTTTTATTATTTGTTATTTGAAAGGTCCTAATTCCAAAACTGATTTCTTTTTATTCTGCTATCTTATGCAAATGAACTCCTATAAATACCCTCTTCTACTTCTTCTTTACTCACCCTGCAACATACTTCATACCATCATAACCTTCCATTCTTCTTTTGGTATCTTACTCTTTCATCTAAGTCCATCATCTCCGATTTCTCTAAATAATCATCTTTCATTTAAGTCCATTCTCTCTGATTTCTCTAAATAATCATCTTTCATCTTTCCATACCATCATAAATGCAGTTAGTTATAGCTAAGATCTGTTGCAGCACCATTGTTTAGTAAAGATATGTTGCAGCAACATTCCTCTAATATCATCTATAGATGAATCTTATATGCTATATGCATTAGTCACTAAAGATCTGCTGCAGCACCATTGTTTAGTTTTGTTAGTGTAGTTTATACTCTCTGATTATATCTGCATTTTAGTGGAGTTTAGTGTAACTTACATGCTTATACTTTATGTGTGTACATATTTAAAGTAGATGCAATACATTATTCTTTAGCTGGCCTGTTTTGAAACTTTCTTCTCTCTGGCACTTCTTAGATTTCATTTTTCATTATTGTTGAATAGCTCCAAATGTGGAATCATCAGTACCTGCAAAGGAAGTTGTTTATAATGTTACTGTTTTGGTATATGTCTGTTAATTACAGTGGCCAATCATTATTTTAACTACCAGTAATCATATATTCATCCTAATGTTATATGAAGATTTTTTCATCATATAGGTTGTACTATTATTGCAAAGCTTCTTTACTATATAATTGCTTATTTTCTGAAATTGTGTCTTAGGTTAAGTTTATTTTAACTGACCTCTTTGAAAGTATTATGTTCTCCTTTCCTTCTCCTCCCCTTTTTGGAATGATTTGAACCTGCATAAGAATAGAGTTATTATTAATTTAAATGTTTGTAAATGAAACTAAAATCTATATTTTTGTCCCGTAGGCTGTTGTTGAACTATGGCTCCCTATGTTACCTTGGTCCAGAATCTTCATACTGCCATTACAAACTCCATCATAAAAGTCCGTTGTGTTTGTGTCTTTGGAGGTTTTCCTGATGACAACAATGATATCAATTCAGAATGTATTATTCATGATTCAAAGGTATGAATGACTCAAGCATATAAATGTTTAGTTATGTTTCTTAAATTAGTTTCTATATTTATATTAAATAAAGAGGAAGACATATAATCTTCTACTTATCATTTCACACATATCTGATAGCATATTTCTTTAATACTCAGGGTACATTCATTCAAGCAACATTTTCCAAAAAAGTGCCACAGAATCTGGAACATAAACTTTATGGAGGCATCTATTATATAAAAAATTTCTTTGTTAGGGACAACACTCTCAGAAACAAGACTACTAATCATCTTTATAGACTGATTATGAATTTCAGAACAGAGATGTATGAAGTCAGAGATCCTGGTTTTCCAGCAAAGTTATTTTCTTTTAAACCATTTGGTGATATATCAAGCAATGAGAATGAAGATCTGACATCCTTTTTTGGTATAAGTTCCTTTGTATAGTTTGTTTCAACACTTTAATTTACTATCTTTTGGTTCATTTATTTAGTTTTTAATTTGCCAGATATTATTGGGGTAATTACTGCCCCTGGAAGAGATTTGAAGCAAAATAGATATAGGTTGATTGAGGTTGAAATAAGTGATGAGCAGTGAGTGTCACTGCCCCTGCATTTCATTTTTTATATCTGATTCTGTTTTTGTTACTAACTCTATTTCATTTTATACAACCATAATAAGATATTGTGTACAATTTGGGATTCCAATGTGGATTCTTATTTGTCTCAATTGAAGAAGGCTGAAGGGACTGTTCCTATAATCAAAGTGCAGTTTTGTAAGCCTAATGTTTTCAGAGGTTGTATTTCCATCCTATTTATACACTGTCTTTGATAAACTGAAACTTAATTTATAATGTTTGTTTGTCATTTTTTAGGTGAGATTGGTGTATCCACTCATTATCAAGCATCCAAGATTTTAATCAATGCTGATGTTGCTGATGTCAAGGAGTTTAGGAAAAGGTAGTATCTTTTTCAAAGTCTATATTACTGTCTATTTATCTGAATAATATACACTTTTGTAGTTTTTATGCTTTTGATCTTTGAGTCTATATTGATATATATATATATATATATATATATATATTAACAAATATTAATTCTAATGTTTAGGATTAAAGATGATGATACTTTTATTGCACAAGGGTCAGTGGATCAAGCTGGAGTGAAGCATAGTAAGGAGTTTGATGATCTTGCTGTCAAGTGTATTAGTGATGTTGCTTGTTTGGAGGTATTGAAAGATATCATCTGTATATTATTTGTTTTCTTAATACTGATTAGCATTTGTTTACAATATGTTCTCTTTTTAATTATGGAATAGTTTATTTCTGTTCTTGGTAAACAGGATGGCTGCTACTGGATTTTTGGCAAAGTTGAATCAATTGAGCCTCATTTTGGAGAGTGGTATTATCTAGCATGTAAAACCTGTGTTAAGAAAGTTAGGGTGTTGGATGACAATAAGTTTAGGTGTGATTTCTGCATTAAGAATTATGATGTTGCTGTCAAAAGGTATTCTTATGCATTCTTTTTTTCTCTGAATTAGTTGGTGAATATAATCTATTTCCAGAAGTTAATCAGTTTAACATCTTTTTTCTCTTATTTCGGTTCAAGTTTGTTGTCAACGTAGTTGATGACACAAGTAATGCATCCCTTTTGTCGTGGGATAGAGAAGTTGTCCAACTTATTGGAAAAAAGGGTGACTGATCTTATTGGAAGCAATATGGAAGTAATAATGAATCAATTCAAATAAGTCAAATTATTATACATCAGGATTATAAGTTTGTATGTTTTAATCATGAGTTGCTTTGTTGTATTTCAAAATTGTGCTGTGGAATATATTCCTAAGAAACTTGAGGAGCTTGTTTTGGGTCAAGAGGTGTTGTTTAAGGTTCAAAGTAAGAACAGCAAGGAGTATTATCGCAGATATCCATATACGGTTAACAAAATATGCAATATTCCAAAAATTGTGGAGAAGCATGTTCCTCTGAACATTGGATCACAAGTTCTGAATTCTGATGTGAAGTTGTGTGATTTACTCTTTGGTGATGATATAATAGAGGTATTTTATTCAAACAAATATTAAGTTGACCTTTTCCTTACATTTTTCAATTGATTTGAGTTGTTTATTAGAACTGTTTTAACTTCTTTTTTAGGTAAGTGGTAAGGGCTTTGTCACTCCTGATTTATATGTGGTTACCAAGCAAAATGGGGTTGAGTGGGTTGCTGAAGGAAGTGTGAATAGGTGCTTGGAAAATGAGTTTGATAGCTGTGATGATTTCTGCTTTGGAATGATCAAGAAGAAGAAAGTAAATTTAATTGAAGAAGAAGATGAGGCTTCTGTCAGCTAGAGTCAGGACATCTCTATTGCTGAGTAGTGTTGGAAAAACTTCTGAATTTGTATGTTTTTTTTAATATCTGCTTAACCTTTTTGAACTTATCAGAATCTTCATCTTAGTTTTGGGTCTTATTTGGCACTCTTAAGATGAATTTTATCTGTATCCATGAATGATGCTTTTTCATAATGAATTCTTCTTTTGATTTACAATTCTGACTTATATATTTCTTCTTTGAAGTTGTCTATCATTTATTAGATTTATCTTTATTTATCTTTATTCATGTCAGATTTTTGTTTTTTAACACTTATAAATTTAGCATTATATTTAAAAAACATTAAGTCTTCATAGATACTTTCATAGAGTATTTCAGATAGTAGCACAGACTATATTCTACAAGTTTTATAGAATATACTTAAAACAGATTATGCTTGGTATCACTTCATATAAATGAAATACAAATACACTCTTCTTTTTCTGATTTTAGCTAATTAGATTGATTAATTTAATTAGTTTATTTACTCTTTCAAATACTACTCAGAAATCTGCTAAAGAAAATTAGCACAACAATATAATCAGTCAAATGTTAAAATTTTCATACATGTATCAGCAAATATTAATCCATATATATTAGTATCCATTTACATGCAATTGATTCAACACCATTTATAAATATATGTGTAATATATGTAAGATATCATAATGGCATTCTTTGGTTTTACTTAGGATTCCTTGAGGCAAACCTTTGTAGTTACTAAGTTTTGATTCCTAACATGTAAAATTAGTTAACTATCAGGATCATTATTTTATAATTATACCTTAAATCAAGTATGTCTGCCTCCTTCAAGTCATCTTCTAGATATTCTGGTTGATTTACTGTCTGCCATCATTGATGTACCTATGCAAATGATATATAACTGTCAGATTAAATAATGAATAGAAATTGGAACCTGTTGGCATATGTTTAAAACCTATATGTTCCTACAATTATACTACATATTAAAACCCATTCTAAATATATGTGTATATGTGTAGAAGTATATTAGCCCATTCTAAACCCATTTTGATCCCCAAACCCTAGGATTAAGCAAGTGAAAGGTCATGTTGGAATCTATGAGACTCTCTAGCTTAACACCTTTTTAAGAACACTTTTTGCTTTAAGTATTTCACTCTCTTCTTGCAGCAAATTGTGTTTATATTTTTTAGGTGTCTGCAATGAAAAAATTGAAGAAATCTACAATCTTAAAGAGTTGTTCCTATCAAGGTTTATCATTTGAAGTATCAAGTATAGATTATACATTTGAGTTATTTGATAAGTTTTCTGTTATAGCTATTTATCCTTCCTCTTTATGGCTATTCCATTTACTTTGCATGTTAATCCTGTCAAAAACCAAATGTAAGTATAAGTTTTTGTAATAAACTTTGCAATATAATAATTTCCCAGAATCTGTATTTTTTTTCTTCTTCTTCTTTTGAGCAAATTTATTTTACTTCACACTTACAGTCTTTTTATCTCCCCAAACCAGAAAAATTATATGATTTGAATACTATATTCAATTGGTGCTTCAATATTTTGGGCAAAATGGTGAAAATCCCCAATATTTTCCATTGTAAGGCCAAATTTTCAATTCCTAAATTTTTTCACTGAAATTCTGTTTTTCAATAACTAAATTCAGCCCTTGTTATTCCTTTTTTTCTGGGAAAAATTTGGAAAATCTATGTTTTAGGCAACAAACTCGCATCAAATTTGAAAGCACATTATAAATATTTTGAGATTTTATTCATAGTCACTTTTTGGATCTCCTGAAATACAGTATGTTATCAACATCAAATAAACAGTTCCTTAAAAAATTTTAATTCGATGTTATAATGAAACTTATCTCTTCAGGCATGCAATCCTAGGGTGTCACGACCACATCTCCCTAGTGCTAGTGAGCGCAGCTATAACGTGACTAAATAGTCTAAAAATAAAGGGATAAACATAAGGAATAAGTCAAATTCAAAACATTAATTCCAAAGGCGAAGGTGATACACAGTCAAAATGAAGTCAGGGTACAAAGACTAGGTTCATAAACTCCTAGTAAAAAATCCTAAAGCAGCGGAAGAGACCAAGACAAAGAAGTATGTGTGAAGACACACTTCTTTGGACATCCTAAAATTTCCCATTAATTTCCGTTGCTCAACACCTTCGCCTCCTCGTTCACGCTCAACCTGCACGTTAGAAAAGAAACATGCAGGGCTGAGTACTTTAATGTACTCAGTGGACATAGTGCCAAAATATAAGTTTCATTTAAATTTGTCAGCCACAGTTGAGTGAACACGGGGTTTTATTTAAAAGGCCCGAGTCACTAAAATTTCCTTTCATTTCATAAAATTGATTGCGCAATCAGATAAACATAGATACCATATCTGAACGTATGTGAACCGGGAATGTGGCCACATTCACGACGGTCACTGGATCGGCCAACTCGAAAGTTAGCTCACGACCCCCATATGTGCACACTAGTCCGAGTAGGGTTTGTTGCCCTACTGGAACCCGAATTCGATTTAACATGATTGGCATAGCCAAACAGATATGTAATCGTAAAAGCAAAATATGGCATGACAAACATGTTTAGGAAAGATTCACATATTCATACTAAAATCACGTTTTGAAAAGAATGCCCACCTCAAAAGCTATTTCCTTAGCAGAAAAGTTTCTTGATTTGGTCTTAAACGACGTGCGAAGACGCCCCTTTAGAAAAAAAACAAATAATACTTAATTAGGCTTAAGAAGCCAAGTAACTTAACATGCATCCTATTTAATTAATGCTCAAGAACTTTAATCAACTTCCTTCTTCTTTCAATTCCATCGGCACTTTCCCTACTTCTTCCCCAATTCATTCTCATCACCAAACAAAGAACAAAAACCCTAAATTAGAGAATTAGGGATCGCGCCTCCATCTTCTTCCTCACGGCTCCTCCGGCGAAAACATGACCGGAGTGAGCCTCTTCTTCCTTCAGGTCGGCTTTCCCCCAATTCTCTCTCTTTCCTCTTCGGCGGAAGTCGCCGCTCACCGGGGTTCTGTCGCTGCGCAAGGCCGGCCACAAACCGTCGTCTCGTCGCTGCCGCCATCGTCTCCGGCTGCTCGACGAGCAGGACCGTCACCCGCTTTGTCGCTCAGCACCGGCTCTCCGTCGCTGCAGTTTCGTCTGCGGCAGCACTCCGACGCTAACCGTCCCTTGTGGAGAGCCAGCCGCCCTCCCCTCGTCGATCTTTCCTCTAGGCGGCACCGCGGAAATGGAGCCGCCTCTGCCGCTGACGGCCTCCGCCACCACTCAAATCGAACAGCCCCGCCCGCACCTCGCCGGACAGCCGACACACAAGCTAAGTTCTCTATCCCCTTTCTTTTTCT